>NC_134487.1:284076730-284239124 GCF_040206685.1 Ascaphus truei
ACCGTCAAGAACAGGAGTCAGGAGAGGATCCAAATAACAAAACAATCTTTAATGGAGTTTGCACAGCATAGGGACAAACCTCCTAGTCTCCTGGTTACAATGCTCTGGGACGCCTTGTTCCACATGCATGCACCAAACTATTCCTGTCCTCCTACTGGGCGGGTAATAGCATATTGCTTTGGTAAATTGATTTTAAGTACCACCTGCACTATCTTGGTCTTTCTTCTTTCCCTGGGTCCTGCTGGATCGAGTGCACACCCACCCACGTTTGCCACAGTTTTGGGATATGCCCTTTTAACTCCTTACATTTGTAAGTATAAACATTAAAGGTTTCCAGGAGGAGCGGCTCGGTGAGTGAAGACACTGACTCTGGCACTGAGTTTGAAGCAGGGGAACCTGGTTCAAATTCCGGTGTCGGCTCCTTGTAACCTTGGGCAAGTCACCTTATCTCCCTGTGCCTCAGGCACGAAAAAATATAGATTGTAAGCTCCACGGGGCAGGGACCTGTGCCTACAAAATGTCTTTGTAACAGCGCTACGTAAAACTAGCAGTGCAATACAAGAACAAACTATTATTGTTATTAATTATTAGGTTTCGTCCATCTCTAAGTCCAATTTACCCTGCAATACAGGCAGTCCTCGGTTATCCAACGGAATCCATTCTGGAAGTAGCGTTGGATAGTGAAACCGTTGTAAAGTGAGTCCCATGTTAATCAGTGGCGGTGAGCGTTGGATAACGCATTAAGGCGTTGGATAACGCATTCGGCGTCGAAAAACAGCCCATAGGGTTGCATTGTAAAGCGTTGGATATGCCATTCGTTGTAAAGTGAAACGTTGGATAGCGAGGACTCCCTGTACTGTCCTATGTCAGTTCTCTTTTTCTCCTTTGGTGATACATCCCCCGCTCCCCTGCTTCTTTTGGATACCCCGTTGTATTGGGACCGAGATCTCCAGCAGCGTACGCTGGCAAATGAAAGGATTCATGGAAGGAGTGGCTTAATGTATATCTATATATCTGTGCACTGCAATGTATATCTACAATATATCTGCGCAAAAAGCGATGTGTATCGGTATCTGCGCAAAGCGATGTGTATCTGTACATATGTATATGTGTGTTATATGTGTAACCCTCCCTGCCAGGCTCCTAGGGAAATAACATCGTTGTGCAAAGGTTGACTACTCAACATAGGTTTCCTTGACTCAGGGTGCTGGACTCAAGCAGCTGGGCGATGAGGCAGCAAGGAAGTATAATAATGGGCGCCAGGAGCTTTTGTAGCACCACTGTCATTTATTCGTGTCCCCAAGCACGGGGACCGCTCATGCACATATTGACAACGTCGCACTGTATTTTATAACAGACATACATCAATACGGTTCTTCCGTCGGTGCCCACTCTTAACACTCCGATGGAGGTACATTTACTTAGTCGCTTGTTGTAGCTGTGGGACCCGGCCCCCCTTCTAGCTTCGGGATCATCATCGGTATTAATCTGATTACTCTGGACCCCTACGGGAATCCTGGGGAGTCTTTCTTACGTGACCCAATACCTTTTGCCTGTTTGGGAACCGCCATTTCCATACAGACTGGTGCATATCCGCGGTTAGAGCTGATCCGCCGACACCCGGGAGTCCTCTTTCATGAGGCCCTTTGTGGCGAGCTGTATTCCTTTTCCTTAAATATTCAGGACTCCATTCCTTCTTTTGGGGATTCTAACTTAAAGGGCGCTGTCCCCATCTACAACATAATAAACAGGGGGCCTGGTCTGTGCTATTACTTTATAAACATTACTTATCTACTCTCCCTGAGGCTCCTCTACTCTTGTCCTCATGGAACCTATCCTTCTCACATCTTCTCCCTCACTTAAATACTCTTCCATGATGTCAGAATCCCCATGGCAACACAGGGTGGGGCTCGGCTTATGCTAACCTGCTAGTAACCCTCTAGGAGGGAGGTTACATGTGTTTATCTGTAATAAATGTTTAAACCCAGAGGGGTTGCCACACCACCACACACCCCTATTTCCAGCCCCCATGTGTGTATTATGTTTTTATGTGTATTATATGCAGAGTATATACGTATTATATGCAGAGATATGTATATCTGTATATATGTACAGTATATGTGTATTATATGCAGAGATATGTATATCTGTATATATGTACAGTACATGTGTAGTATATATGTACAGTATGTGTATTATATGTGAAGCTCTGTGTATCTGTATATATATATATATATATAATATATATATATATATATATATATATATATATATATATATATATATATATATATATATATATATATATATATATATATATATATATATATATATATGCAAATATAGCTGTGTGCTCATCTGCATGTCTTAGGCAGGTCTGCAACCCCGCCTTTCCCCATTATCACCCAGCATACAGCACTTCCACTGCAGCAAGGGATTCTGGGAAATGACATGCAATATGTATATGCATATATATATGTCTGTACTATATGCAGAGATGTGTAGCTTTATATTTGTACAGTTATGTGTATTATATGCAGAGAGATGTGTATCAGTATATATGTACAGTATATATGTATAATATGCAGAGATATGTGTATCTGTATATATGTGTATTATATCCAGAGAGATGTGTATCTGTATATATGTACAGTATATGTGTAGTATATGTGTATTATATGGAGAGAAATGTGTATGTATGTATGTCTTTATTTATATAGCGCCATTAATGTACATAGCGCTTTACAGCAGTAATACACGTGACAATCATATAAATAACAAATACTACAAATAACAGATCATGGAATAAGTGCATCAGGCATAAAAGTAACTTTTAGGAAGAGGAGTCCCTGCTCTGAAGAGCTAACAATCTAATATCTGTATATATGTACAGTATATGTGTATTATATGCAAAGCAATGCCTGTGGTAGGATAATATACAATAAAAACGCACAACAATTGTGTAAAAGAAGTGTGTCCCGGGGCATTGGCTAAGTTTGCTGGATCCTCCTGGGTGTCCTGCAGTCCCGCTCTCTGCCAGGGAGCGGCAGCATTATCTTCTGGATATAAAGACCAGCATCCTTCAAAACTGAGCCACTCGCATTGCCTGGAGCAAACAGACCTGGGCAACCTGCCTTCCCTGGTCACAGGCAAACTTCTCTTTGAAGTGGGAGAACCTCACCGCTGCCTCCTTGTGACCTAAAGCAAGTCACTGGATCCTCCTCGTGCTGAGGGCGCTCTGCTTATCTAGCATCAGTGATCAAAGTGACATAAAAAGAGCAGTGGTACTGTCACTTGGAAGACATTGTGGAAAAGCTATTTGATCGAAATAGATGTCTGTGAGTAGGTTTACTGGCTCTGCACTTCTTTAACCTAGGTTGTGCTGAAAAGCCGTGTAATGCAGCATGCAGAAGCTTATATGGGTCAATGTTAAAATGGATGAGAAGTAAAGAGTGACACAGTGTGCTCATTTGCATGTCATTACCCAGAATCCCTGGCTGCAGTGGAAGCACTGCATGCTAAGAGATAACGGGGAAAGACAGGGTTGCAGACCTGTATGAGACATGTGAATGTGCTCCCAAGCGGGATTTGTATTTGCCGGACCATATTTTAGAAAGATTTTGCCAATATTTATGCTTACAAAGGAGAGAGTATTAATTCCTCCCCCACCCCTCGCACACTTAAACATGACCTGAAACCTCCCTTCTTCCGGGAAACATCTTCCTCTCCTCCTCCCTCTACCAAAACACCGCTCACCGGTGGAATATGTTGGAGCGTCTTAATTAAGGGTGGGCGCTCCCACTAGTGGTTTGGTTCTTAAAAAAAAAAAGTGTGTTTTTGGGTTTTCCTGGAACTTGGACTTTTTTTTTTAATTGAAAAATAAAAGTAAATGTTTTAAAACATGTCCCAAAATTAACGAACTTTGAACTTTTTCCCCAAACGCAAAAGTTTGCTCAGTTTGTTAAAATATAAAAATATATAGAGCCAAAATGATGGGACACACACACACACACACACGTAGGGTGCTCTCGTCTAAGTGGGTGCTCTCGTCTAAGTGGGTGCTCTCGTCTAAGTGGGTGCTCTCGTCTACACAGAAGTGCGCACCGGGGGTAAGTATAAAAGTAATTTATCACAAATGAAAAAACACAGTAATCACCTATGAATTGAAATCACTGGGCGCCATCAGCCGTGTATTGCAAAAGATGTTATATGTCAACAAACACAGTTGGGATCAGGGCGCGCTGGAGGCCCGCCGTGTATCCGGACCAGGAGTAACAGCCCCCACGGACCGCGGGTATCCCCACAAGATGGACGCAGAAACCACGTGACCTCGACACGTTTCGTACTGAACATAATTCCTCAGGAGAACCAACAGTTTCAAACTTTACATTTTTTCTTAAGTTTGTGGTTTCTTTTTGTTTTCAAACTAAAAATAAATAAGAAAATATATATATATTTATATATATATATATATTGTATTGTATTGTATGTCTTTATTTATATAGCGCCATTAATGTACATAACGCTTCACAATAGTAATACATGTGGTAATCATATAAATAACAGATCATGGGAATAAGTGCTTTAGACATAAAAGTAGCATTAAGGAAGAGGAGTCCCTGCCCCGAGGAGCTTACAGTCTAATTGGTAGGTAGGGAGAACGTACAGAGACAGTAGGATGGCGTTCTGGTAAGTGCGTCTGCAGGGCGCCAAGCTTTATGTATCATGTGTTCAGAATATCCACAGTGCTATTCATATGCTTCTTTAAGCAAGTGTGTCTTAAGGAGGGTCTTAAAGGTGGATAGAGAGGGTGCAAGTCGGGTACTGAGGGGAAGGGCTTTCCAGAGGTGTGGGGCAGTCAGTGAAAAAGGTTTAAGGCGGGAGAGGGCTTTAGATACAAAGGGGGTAGAAAGAAGACATCCTTGAGAAGAACGCAAGAGTCTGGATGGTGCATAACGAGAAATTAGGGCAGAGATGTAAGGAGGGGCAGAAGAGTGTAAAGCTTTAAAAGTGAGGAGAAGAATGGAGTGTGAGATGCGGGATTTGATCGGAAGCCAGGAGAGGGATTTCATGAGGGGAGATGCTGAGACAGATCTAGGAAAGAGTAGAGTGATTCTGGCAGCAGCGTTTAGGATAGATTGTAGGGGAGACAGGTGAGAGGTAGGAAGGCCGGACAGCAGGAGGTTACAGTAATCAAGACGGGAGAGAATGAGGGCCTGAGTCAGAGTTTTAGCAGTCGAGCAACAGAGGAAAGGGTGTATCTTAGTTATATTGCGGAGGAAAAAGCGACAGGTTTTAGAAATGTTTTGAATGTGAGGGGCGAATGTGAGAGAGGAGTTGAGTGTGACCCCTAGGCAGAGTGCTTGGGCTACTGGGTGAATGATGGTAGTTCCAACAGTAATGTGGAAGGAGGTAGTAGGGCCAGGTTTGAGAGGAAGTATGAGGAGCTCTGTTTTAGCCATGTTGAGTTTAAGGCGACGGAGGGCCATCCAGGATGATGTAGCAGAGAGACATTCAGAAACTTTGGTTTGTACAGCAGGTGTAAGGTCAGGTGTTGAAAAGTATATTTGTGTGTAGTCAGCATAGAGGTGATAATTAAACCCAAAAGATGTTATTAGGTCACCTAGAGAGAGTGTGTACAGAGAAAAGAGAAGAGGTCCCAGGACAGTATTATATATCTAGTATATATTTCTCAAAGTGTCCTATGTGTCGTTGCCTGTCTGTATGTGTCTCCCTGTGTCCCTCCCTGTGTCCCTAGCGGCAATCAGATTGGACCTTGGGCCAGGCCAATGAGATTGCTCCCTTGGCCGGCCCGCCCCCGCACACCTCTCATTGGCCTGAGGCGGAGTGACGACACACACACACACCGCGGCGCTCATCGGGACCCGCGCGCACCTCCTCTCCCCGGGTCTCCCGCTTTCCCGCGCTTTTTCCTCCCCCCCCCCCGGCGCCGCTACAGTCAGCGGGGGAGCGGAGCGAGCGCCCGGGACACAGCGGGGGACCACCTCCCAATGGCTCTCACCACCCATAGGCCACTCCCTCACCCGGCGCTCACCCCCCCCCCCGCCCCCCCACCCGCTCACCCCCCCCCCCCCGCTCATCCCCCCCCGCTCACACCGCTCCCCCCGCTCCCCCCCCCCCCACACACACAGAGCACCCGGCGCTCCCCCCCCCCCTCCCTCTCTCTCTCTCTCTCCCCTCACACAGGCCGCTCCTCCGGCTGTCTCCGCCTCTCCTCCGGCTCTCTCCGCCTCTCCCCGTGGGAGGCACAGCACCTCCTCACCGGAGCGTCTCAGCCTCTCTGCTGAGGAGCCCGAGGTGGAGGAGGAGGGCAGCCGGTACCCGTAGGAAGAGGAGCGAGACCGTGTGCAAGGTGAGTAAACGCAGGGGAATGGGTTATTTTACGCGTCCAAGACTCACCCCCCCTGCCCTTTGCCCCCCCTACCCTCCCTGCCCCCCTGCCCTTTGCCCCCCCTCCCCCTGCCCTTTGCCCCCCCTGCCCTCCCTCCCCCTGCCCTTTGCCCCCCCTGCCCTCCCTCCCCCTGCCCTTTGCCCCCCCTGCCCTCCCTCCCCCTGCCCTTTGCCCACCCTGCCCTCCCTCCCAATGCCCTTTGCCCCCCTGCCCTCCCTCACAATGCCCTTTGCCCCCTGCCCTCCCTCCCCCTGACCTTTGCCCCCTGCCCTCCCTCCCCCTGACCTCTGCCACCTGCCCTCCCCCTGCCCTTTGCCCCCTGCCCTCCCTCCCCCTGCCCTTTGCCCCCTGCCCTCCCTCCCCTGCCCTTTGCCCCCTGCCCTTCCACGCCCCTTGGCCCCCCCCGCCCTTCCACTCCATGCCCCCTGCCCTTCCACGCCCGGGCAACGCCGGGTATATCAGCTAGTATATAATACAACGTGAACAAAGTGCGCAAATTCGTGTTAAATATAACCGCAGTAAATTCCATAGTTTTCCCATGATCACCTTCTTGAATTAAAACCAGTCTTTTCTTAAAGATCCAATACCAATTCCATATCTTTTGAAACAAAATTATGTATTAATTTGACAAACAATAAGTAATTAAGAGTTAGGGTATGTGAAAAAGTAAGTGAAGCTCTTGTTTTATCAGCTAAATTAAAGAGGATAATTAGAATCAGGTGTTTAATTAATTAGGTGTGATTTTGATAGGTCCTACCCTATATAAAGATCAGAAACTTTGTGAGTTTGGTCTTCACCATACAGTACAGGTGTGTGTAAACACGTCATGCCACGATCAAAAGAAATCTCTGAGGACCACAGAAAAGCAGGTATTGATGCTCATCAGTCTAGAAAGGGTTACAAAACCATTTCAAAGGGTTTGGGACTCCACCAATCCACTGTCAGACAAATGGAGAAAGTTCAAGACCACAGTCACTCTACCCAGGAGCGGTCATCCTACCAGAATCGTTCAAAGAACAAGCCGGCAAATCATCCACGAAGTCACAAAGAACCCCAGAATAACATCCAAGTATCTGCAGGCCACTCTCGCCTGGGCTAATGTGAGTGTTCATAAGTCAACTATCAGAAAAAAGACTGAACAAGAATGGTGTTCATGGAAGGATAGCCAGGAGGAAACCACTGCTCTCTAACAAGAACATTGCTACTGTCTGAAGTTCATCAAAGAGCACATACTGTAGACATGGGCGTCCGCAGAAATTTTTTCAGGGGGGGCATAATTTATAACCGTAGCGCAATGGCGGTCTCGGCTGCGGCACAGATTGGTCCCGACTTGGGAGTGAGACGGCTTTCATTGGTAGGTAGTGTTACCAATGAGAGCCGCATCACTCCCGAGTGCTACCAATGACAGTGCGCTGCGTTTCCTCCTGCGTAGCAGCATAGGCTAGCCTACCACTAGCTGCCTGCCACGGCGCCAGGGGCACCCACCCACCTCCATCCCGGTCCACCCACCTCCGTCCCGGTCCACCCAGAGTCTGTTTTTGGCATTTATAGCGCCGTAAACGTACTGTACGGCGCCATAAATGCCAAAAACAGCCCAGGACTGCGAGTGATCCAGGCAGAGCCGCCAACAGAAATCATGGGGCCCAGGACAAATGAAAGGAGCAGGCCCCCCCCGAACCCATAGCGCCCCCACCACGAAAAAATATCTTTTAGAGCGCAACTTTTACTTAACTGTTTTCTAATTGTGATACAGAATAAAACATTACAATGCAACCTGTTTATTTTTATATTTTCAACAAAAGACATGTGTCTGCCTGCCTGGGTGGGTGAGTGGGTGAATGAATGACAGTAGAATGACAGTGGGTGAGTGGGTGAGTGGGTGAATGACAGTGGGTGGGTGAATGACAGTGGGTGGGTGGGTGGGTGAATGACAGTGGGTGGGTGAATGACGGTGGGTGGGTGGGATAATGACGGTGGGTGGATGAATGATGGTGGGTGGGTGGGTGAATGACAGTGAGTGAGTGGGTGGATGGGTGAATGACAGTGGGTGAATGACAGTGGGTGGGTGGGTGAGTGTTGAATGTGGGTGGGTGAATGACGGTGGGAGAGAGTGACTGGGTGACAGTGACTGGGTGGGTGGGTGACAGTGACTGGGTGGGAGACAGTGACTGGGTGGGTGGGAGACAGTGACTGGGTGGGTGGGAGACAGTGGGTGGGTGGGAGACAGTGACTGGGTGGGTGGGAGACAGTGACAGGGTTGGTGGGTGGGAGACAGTGACTGGGTGGGTGGGAGACAGTGACTGGGTGGGTGGGAGACAGTGACAGGGTGGGAGGGTGGGAAACAGTGGGTGGGAGACAGTGACTGGGTGGGACAGTGACTTGGTGAGTGACAGTCAGTGAGTGGGTGGGTGACAGTGACAGTGGTTGACGTTGACAGTGGGTAATGGTGACAGTGGGTAACGGTGACAGTGGATGACAGTGACAATGGGTTTTGGTGACAGTGGGTGACAGTGAATGGGTGGGGTGACTTACCTTGACCGGGTGGGTGCAGCTTGTCGCCGGACGCTTCCCCCTCCTGCCCCCGATATCCCCTTCTGCCCCCGATATCCCCGTGGCAGCTGCTAGGGACGGGAGGTGGGTTTGGGGAGGGGGCGCGGGAGGAGGGCTCGGGGGGGGGCACAGGAGGTGGGTTCGGGGGGGGACAAGGCCACGGGAGGTGGTCCGGGGGGCACGTGGGAGGTGGGTGCGTGGGAAGCTGGCCAAGGGGGGGGAAGCGGGCCGCAGCGGAGCTGGTACTTCCCCCTCCATCCCACGTTGGGAGCGGGAGGGGGAGTGGGCCGCAGAGGAGCTTGGCTTGTACTTCCCCCTCCGTCCCACTTTGGGAGCGGGGGGGAAGCGGGCCCTGCGCATGGCGCCAGGACCGCGGGGAATCGGCGCCATTTTTTTAAACTTTTTTTTTTAAAATTTATTTAATTAACTGTTGCTTGGCCGCGCAGGGGGCCCGTCCTGACCCACGGGGCCCGGGAAGCAGTACCCTTTGTTCCCCCTGTGCCCCCCCTGTTTGCGGCCCTGGATCCAGGGGGGGGGGCAAGCGCCCCCCTTGCCCCCCCTGCGGACGCCCATGACTGTAGATGATCCACAAGACTTCTGGAATAAATGTTCTCTGGACAGACGTGTCAAAGGTAGAACTTTTTGGCCTCAATGAGAAACTTTATGTTTGGCTACAATCGAACAGAAGAACCTCATCCCAACCGTCAAGCATGTTTCTGGGAGTGTGATGGTTTGGGGCTGCTCTGTGCCTCAGGACCTAGACGGCTTTCCATCATTGACACAACCATGAATTCTGCATTGTATCAGAAGATTCTAGTGGAGAATGTCAGGCCATGCGTCCGTGAGCTGAAGCGAAAGTGGGTAATGCTGCAAGACAATGATCCTAAACATACAAGCAGATCTACTAAAGAATGGTTGCAGAAGAAGAAATTCCACGTTTTAGAATGGCCTAGTCAAAGTCCCGACCTAAACCCCATCAAAATGTTGTGGCAGGACCTGAAGCGAGCTGTCCATGCAAGGAAGCCCTCAAATGTCACTGAGTTGAAGCAGTTCTATAAGGAGGAATGGGCAAAAATTCCTCAAAACTGATGTGACAGACATTTTCTATATACTGTAATTTTTAAAAAACAAATATATATATACACACATTTTAAGTGAGTGGTTTACTGGCTTTGCATCTAATCCCATGCTGTGCTTAAAAGCTGTGTGAACAGCAGAGCATTTGCCAATATGGGTTCCATGTAAATGGATTTCAGGCAAAAGGTGACACTTTGTGTGCTCATTTGCATGTCATTTCAGAGAATCCCTTGGTGCAGTGGAAGCACTGTATGCGAGGTGATAATGGTTGAAAGGCAGGTGGGTGAATGACGGTGGGAGAGAGTGACTGGGTGACAGTGACTGGGTGGGTGGGTGACAGTGACTGGGTGGGAGACAGTGACTGGGTGAGTGGATGACAGTGGGTGGGTGGGAGACAGTGACTGGGTGGGTGGGAGACAGTGACTGGGTGGGTGGGAGACAGTGGGTGGGTGGGAGACAGTGACTGGGTGGGTGGGAGACAGTGACAGGGTTGGTGGGTGGGAGACAGTGACTGGGTGGGTGGGAGACAGTGACTGGGTGGGCGGGAGACAGTGACAGGGTGGGTGGGAGACAGTGGGTGGGAGACAGTGACTGGGTGGGACAGTGACTTGGTGAGTGACAGTCAGTGAGTGGGTGGGTGACAGTGACAGTGGTTGACGTTGACAGTGGGTAATGGTGACAGTGGGTAACGGTGACAGTGGATGACAGTGACAATGGGTTATGGTGACAGTGGGTGACAGTGACAGTGGGTGACAGTGAATGGGTGGGGTGACTTACCTTGACCGGGTGGGTGCAGCTTGTCGCCGGACGCTTCCCCCTCCTGCCCCCGATATCCCCTTCTGCCCCCGATATCCCCGTGGCAGCTGCTAGGGACGGGAGGTGGGTTTGGGGAGGGGGCTCGGGGGGGGGGCACAAGAGGTGGGCTCGGGGGGGGGACATGGCCACGGGAGGTGGTCCGGGGGGCACGTGGGAGGTGGGTGCGTGGGAAGCTGGCCAAGGGGGGGGAAGCGGGCCGCAGCGGAGCTGGTACTTCACCCTCCGTCCCACGTTGGGAGCGGGAGGGGGAGCGGGCCGCAGAGGAGCTTGGCTTGTACTTCCCCCTCCGTCCCACTTTGGGAGCGGGGGGGAAGCGGGCCCTGCGCATGGCGCCAGGACCGCGGGGAATCGGCGCCATTTTTTTAAACTTTTTTTTTTTAAATTTATTTAATTAACTGTTGCTTGGCCGCGCAGGGGGCCCGGCCTGACCCACGGGGCCCGGGAAGCAGTACCCTTTGTTCCCCCTGTGCCCCCCCTGTTTGCGGCCCTGGATCCAGGGGGGGGGGCAAGCGCCCCCCTTGCCCCCCCTGCGGATGCCCATGACTGTAGATGATCCACAAGACTTCTGGAATAAATGTTCTCTGGACAGACGTGTCAAAGGTAGAACTTTTTGGCCTCAATGAGAAACTTTATGTTTGGCTACAATCGAACAGAAGAACCTCATCCCAACCGTCAAGCATGTTTCTGGGAGTGTGATGGTTTGGGGCTGCTCTGTGCCTCAGGACCTAGACGGCTTTCCATCATTGACACAACCATGAATTCTGCATTGTATCAGAAGATTCTAGTGGAGAATGTCAGGCCATGCGTCCGTGAGCTGAAGCGAAAGTGGCTTATGCAGCAAGACAATGATCCTAAACATACAAGCAGATCTACTAAAGAATGGTTGCAGAAGAAGAAATTCCACGTTTTAGAATGGCCTAGTCAAAGTCCCGACCTAAACCCCATCAAAATGTTGTGGCAGGACCCTAAGCGAGCTGTCCGTGTAAGGAAGCCCTCAAATGTCACTGAGTTGAAGCAGTTCTGTAAGGAGGAATGGGCAAAAATTCCTCAAAACTGATGTGACAGACATTTTCTATATACTGTAATTTAAAAAAAAAAAATATATATACACACATTTTAAGTGAGTGGTTTACTGGCTTTGCATCTAATCCCATGCTGTGCTTAAAAGCTGTGTGAACAGCAGAGCATTTGCCAATATGGGTTCCATGTAAATGGATTTCAGGCAAAAGGTGACACTTTGTGTGCTCATTTGCATGTCATTTCAGAGAATCCCTTGGTGCAGTGGAAGCACTGTATGCGAGGTGATAATGGTTGAAAGGCAGGGTTGCAGACCTGTCTAAGACATGTGAATGTATGTGTGTATATATATATATATATATATATATATATATATATATATACAAAAAAAGAAAAGTATCCCACATAAAGCACTCAGGTGTGTACAAAATATAACAACATTTATTGGTAATAAAACAGTCTCAAAACCTCCTAATGTGGTCCAAGAACCACATATAAACCTTGGTATAGTAAATGCCGTATAGCAAAATGAAGTGTAAAATACCCAATGCAATTAGTAACACACTGAACTCAGAGTGATACGGCAAACAAACTGCCTTCCACCTGTTAGACCGGCCGGTCATGCATGAAATGCTATAGGGCTAACGGGCTAAATAATGTGCCCTAGTAAATACACATAATTGCACCAAGGGTCCTGCAAATACCCGACAAACAAAACATCCTGTCATCAGACTACATGAGAGATGCAAGTATAAAGTCATGTGATGGCAGAGACAAACCCCAACTCTACGCGTTTCGCGACAAAGCAGAGACTGCGAAACGCGTAGAGTTGTGGTTGGGCAGTTGGCAACGTGATCCGGAAGTCTGACGTCGCCACGTGGCGACGCCGGCGGGAACGCACGGTGAAACGCGGAAGTAGAAGCACCAGGATCTCAGGGGAAAGAGGCGAAACATGTCAGTGTGATTTTCTCCGTTTTTTGTCCTCAATAAATTAGTTTCTTTTTCACCCTCTTCGCTTTTCTTTTAAGTGGTGCGGCATTTTTGGCTTTTTTGCCTCTTTTCCCTATGTTTACCTCTACAGCGCTACGCACACTAGGGATGGCACCCATCAAGTGAAGATTCCTCACTGAGAAGGATTCCCACATCTCTATGCGAGTACTTGTTTATCTTGTTATATGGATGAAGTCTTGGCAATAGGATATTTTCCCTGGATGTTGGATTTCTCATTTTGCTACATTGCATTTATCTGACTGGGATACTAACCACTGCGTGCATACATCAAATATATGTTATTCTTCTACAGCATCCTGTTCTTATCTCTTTTTTTTGTGGGGTGTATGTGAGAGTCCCTGTGAAGCTATGTACCATTCTGTAGCTGAGGCTTAACATCGTGTGACTGCACTGGGGTACCTCCTAACCCTGCTCTGGGTGTAAAACGCCTGTAGTTTCCATATAAATTGTGAGTGTACATCCACTGAAGAGTTTTCACCTGTCAAGTGCCCCACATCGCTATCACTCAGTGTGTATGCAGGATTGCACATTTTGTGTTTTCTTTTTTCTATGCATTACCGATGACTTCTGCTCCCTGAACATATTTTGTGAAATTGCTGTCTGGGACATGCATGCTTGGTGTGAAATTTAGAACAAATGAAGTAATGGTCAGGTCATTTTTAAATAACTGACCTGCAGTTATACTGTACATGGCGAGCAATACTGCACCCCTCCTCATCCTCTCTCTCTCCCCTTATCCTCTCACACTCCCACCCCCCTTGGCCTCTCACCCCTCTCCCATCATCCTCCCCTCATCCTCTCTTACCCCCTCCCTTCATCCTCTCTCACACCCCTCCCTTCATCCTCTCATCCCCCCTCCCTTAATCCTCTCTCATCCCCCCTCCCTTCATCCTCTCTCATCCCCATCCCTTCATCCTCTCTCATCCCTATCCCTTCATCCTCTCTCATGCCCCCTTTTATCCTCTCATCCCACCCTCTTTTCATCCTCTCATCCACCCTCCCACCATCCTATCATCCCCCCCTCCCTTCATCCTCTCATCTGCCCTCCCTTCATCCTCTCACCCCGCCCCCTCCCTTCATCCTCTCATCCCCCTCCCTTCATCCTCTCATCCCCCTCCCTTCATCCTCTCATCCCCCCTCCCTTCATCCTCTCTCACCCCCTCCCTTCATCCTCTCTCACCCCCTCCCTTCATCCTCTCTCACCCCCTCCCTTCATCCTCTCTCATCCCCTCCCTTCATACTCTCTCACCCCCCCTCCCTTCATCCTCTCACCCCCCCTCCCTTCATCCTCTCTCACCCCCCCTCCCTTCATCCTCTCATCCCCCACTCCCTTCATCCTCTCATCCCCCCTCTCTTCATTCTCTCATCCTCCCCTTCCATCATTCTATCATCCCCCCTCCATTCAACCTCATCCCCCTTCCCTTCATCCTCTTACCCCCTCCCTTCATCCTCTCTCCCCCCTCCCTGTCATCACCCCCACAGGACAGAGAAAACACACAAACACAAAACATTACAAGTACAATTACACCCAGGAGACACCGGACACAGGACACCGCCTCACCTCTCTCTGCTCCACGCTTTTCCTCCGGTCTTTGGCCCCACCCCAAAGGCTCCAGCCACCTCCTCCTGATTGGCTGCATTACACAGCAGCAGCCAATCAGAATGGAGGAAGCTGCCCAGCCCCCTAGCAGCAGCCCTGCTCTATCCCTTCTCAGGGGAAATCGCGGTTAAGTCCAGAGACATAATACCGGTCACATACATGTCCCTCCCCCCGCACACATACATGTCCCCCCCTCCCGGCACACATACATGTCCCCCCCTCCCGGCACACATACATGTCCCCCCTCCCGGCACACATACATGTCCCCCCCTCCCGGCACACATACATGTCCCCCCCTCCCCACACACATACATGTCCCCCACTCCCCGCACACATACATGTCCCGTATGATCTCTCATTTTTTACCGAGTAACCAAATACCGGGCTGTCCGGTTCAATACCGGACACCTGGCAACCCTAGCACCATTAGGTATGGAAACTAAACTTAAGGTCAATACAAGGAACTTTCTGGGGAAGGTTTCACCCCAAGGACAGTACGAATGACAGGGGGTCATCTCATGAGGTTAGAGGTAAATACATTTCATCAGCAGCAAAGGAAAATTATCTTTACAGTAAGGGCAGAAAAAATGTGGGATTTACTCCCGGTTGAGACTGGGATGGCAGATACAGGAGATATATTTCAGGACAGATTAGACATAGGAAGGGCATGGATCCAGGGAGAAATCTGATTGTTATTACTGCAGTCAGGAAGACATGTTTATTTCCCCTTATGAGACAGACCAGGGGAGCGCAATCTTTTGTCCATGCGCCCCCCCCTGCCAGCTGTCCCCCTCTCTGCGTGCCCCCCCCCCTTACCTCGGCTCCAGGCGTCATGATGTCACATAACGCCGTGTTGCCATGGCGTCACGTCTCCAGAAGCTGTCTGAGCCAAGGTAAGCGCAGTTTACAGAGGCCTTCGCCGCTTCCCCGGCACTTTATTTAAGAGCCTTCGGGAAGCGCGCCTCTGTAAACCCCGCGCCCCCCCCCCCCCCCGCAGACAGTCTCCCCCCAGTTTGCGCACGCCTGAGACAGACAGTAATTGGTAAATGTGTCACTGGGTTTTGTATCTCCCTCCGGATTAATAGACTTATAAATATAGGATGAGTTTCTAAGCCAGTTACAATGTAACAAAGGTTAAACTTGATGGGCGCGGATTCTCTCCACCGAATGTACTATGTAACTTATTAAACCTCTGCGGATGAGGGGTCACGGTCAGACTTTCCAACGTCTTTCCAATAAAAAACCCAGCACAAAAACGCACGAGATCACCAATAAACAGAACAAAACACCCAGAGAAAAACTAAAACGTAACACGGGAGAGATATAGAAGATGTGACTGTGAGCGGCGTGAAATTAATTCAATTAACAGCCAAAGGATCTCTGAAGACAAAATAAAATGTCACTGGAAAGTGAATCTCACTAAGCACCCCCACAAACTGGGCTGTGTACCCCCTGTCCCCCCCCCTCCCCCTGCATTGACTAAGGGCCCATTTAACTACGCAGTGCTATGCCATAAAACACCCGTGCTGGAAGATTCCTTAAGGCAAGGGGTTCACAAACTGGGAGGAGGGGGGGCCTTGAGATTTTCTGGGAGGGGGGGAGGGGCATGGCGCTTACAGAGGCCTCACACTCTTCCCCAAAGCCTTTCAATTAAGTGCCGGGGGGGGGGGGGGGGGGGCGTATGAGGCCTCAGTAAATTCTCTTACCTTGTCTCCAGAGGCGCATCAACATGGCAAAGCGGCGTCAAATGACACCGCGTGGGTCACGTGACGTCGCATTGCCACATCACATGACCACGCGGTGTCATTTGACGCCGGAGACAAGGTAAGAGGGGGACGGGGCGCGAGCAGTTGGTGACCGCAGGCAGGGGTGGCGCAGGGAAAAAAAGTTTGTGCACCCCCTGCCTTAAGAGAATGGGCCGTTGGGTGACTTCCGGTGCTGTAAGGTGTTTTACAGCATAGCATCGCTCAGTAAATATGGGCCTGTATGAGTTTGTAAATGCAAAATGGACAGCATGAAACTGATAACCATTCCATTATATATATATATATATATATATATATATATATATATATATATATATATATATATATATATCCTTTAGCTTCTTTGCATACCCAGTTAATCAACCCCACACTGATGAGACCCATTAAGGTCGAAACAGCTGTCTGTGGGTGGTTTTCTGGGTATGCACCTTAACCCTGGCTGTGCTCAAAGCTGTGACCATGCAGCAAGCTTAAGCCTATAGGGAACCATGTTAAAAATGGTTTTGAAGCAAAAAGTGGCACTGGGTGCTCATTTGCATGTCATTTCCCAGAATCCCTTGCTGCAGTGGAAGTGCTGTGTGCTGGGTGATAATGGTGAAAGGCGGGGTTGCAGACCTGCCTAAGACATGCAGATGAGCATACAGTTGTATTTACATTTATATATATATATATATATATATATATTATATATATATATATATATATATATATATATATATATATATACATATATACATTGTTGAATGGTTTTGTAACAAAAGGTGGCACGGTGTGCTCATTTGCATGTCATTTCCCAGAATCCCTTGCTGCAGTGGAAGTGCTGTGTGCTGGGTGATAATGGTGAAAGGCGGGGTTGCAGACCTGTCTAAGACATGCAAATGATCATACAGTAATATTTCCATTTGATTATATATATATATATATATATATATATATATATATATATAAAAACAGTATATATATATATTCATATTCCTATGTATTATATATACCGTCTGATAACATATATGATCTCAACCATTACATGTATACAGTCACACGGTAAGAATATCACCAATATTAACACGTTTAGTAAGCATTTCATTAACGCCCAACTGCTCTGATCAGGGGAAAGTTCTGACGTTCAGCCAGGAGGCGCAGAAGATAAAGATATATCCTGCCACTGTTAATCCCCCTCTCTTTCTGCTCTAACACTCTTATCTCCCGCGACCCCCTCAGAGGGATGCCCGCCTCTGGCACTGAGACTTCTAGGCCCCATGTCATGGTTTTATTTAAATCCTCTTTACACAGGAGAATCCCAGCTGGAAGGTTTGGGCCCGGCTCGCCCCAAACACAATACCTCCCCCTTCGGCTCTGAAAGGCGGTGTAATCGGCTGGAAATTGTGAATCAGGACAGGAGTTTGATGCGGTAATTATTTTTCACAGATTATTGGGGCAGGGCGGGGAGGGGGGTCACCCTCCTGACATTCCCAAATCACAGCCCCCCCCCCTGTCTTCCAAGCTTGATACACAAATCTCTCTCTCCTGACCCCTGAACACACTGTGCTAATCCCATTGGAGTCTATGGGGGGTTATTAATTAAAACTCTGATCGGGGCAATATCGCACGTAAACTACCGAGTCATTGAGCCCCGATCGGCACTACCAGAGTTTATTGAATAGTTGATGAGGTGTTCTCACCCTGCGTCTCTTAGCAACAATGTATCAAGACACTGGGCATCTCTTTGCCTCTGTGTGCATCAGTTTTGAGGTTTAAGGGTGTGAAAAAAAAAAAAAGAGTTATAATGATGTATTATAATGTCTGAACCCCCGAATCGGGGGTCCTGGAAACCCCTTGTTGCAGCGAAATTAAAAACCCTGCGTTTTTCCTAATGTCCTCGCTTCTTCGGGGTAAGGATTGTCGTCCGGGAGATGTTTCTGCGACTGGGGAGTTCCCGGACCTCAGATCATATAAAGTTAAAAAAAAAACAAACTGGTTCCAGGAAGAGATTATTTCGCTGCCGGAGAAGCCGTCACCGTATTGCTATCTCAGTGAAGGGGATGAAAATCGACGGCAAGATGAAGATGATGAGAAGAAAAGTCTTTGGGTCCTATTCTAGTAGCCTTCATTAAAAAAAATTCGCTGGGCCGGTTCCGCCGCCAGTTCTTTGAGCGTTGTTATCATGGTATGCAGAAAGCCTCGAATACCTGCGGTAGCAAAATGCCTAAAACTGTTGAGGAGCCAGAGACGTGATCCTATCGCTAAAGGGCTCACCCGGCGATCTGCAGCAATCTGGCCCAGCTGCATGGAGAGCTGCACAGAGAGACCTGCACAGAGAGAGCCGCCTCCCCCTGCGCATATCTCACACGGCGATCTGCAGCGAGCTGGCACGCTACATAGAGACCGGTACAGGGAGAGCCGCCTCCCCCTGCGCATATCTTCCCCGGCGATCTGCAGCAATCTGGCCCAGCTGCATAGAGACCGGTACAGAGAGAGCCGCCTCCTCCTGCGCATATCTCACCCGGCCATCTAGCCCAGGTGCATAGAGACCTGCACAGAGAGAGCCGCCTCCCCCTGCGCATATCTCACCCGGCGATCTGCAGCGAGCTGGCACGCTACATAGAGACCGGTACAGAGAGATCCGCCTCCCCCTGCGCATATCTTCCCCGGCGATCTGCAGCAATCTGGCCCAGCTGCATAGAGACCGGTACAGAGAGAGCCGCCTCCCCCTGCGCATATCTTCCCCGGCGATCTAGCCCAGCTGCATAGAGACCTGCACAGAGAGAGCCGCCTCCCCCTGCGCATATCTCACCCGGCGATCTGCAGCGAGCTGGCCCAGCTGCATAGAGACCGGTACAGAGAGAGCCGCCTCCCCCTGCGCATATCTTCCCCGGCGATCTGCAGCAATCTGGCCCAGCTGCATAGAGACCGGTACAGAGAGAGACGCCTCCCCCTGCGCATATCTCACCAGCGATCGCAGGGTTTTAATAAAACATGTTATACTAGTGTATGTGAGTAGGGCCCGTCATGGGGTGCCGGTATCGCCTATGCATTTAAATGCCTAGCGTCACGTGACCGTGGGATTTTAATGCATAGGAGATACCGGCACCCCATTACGGGGCCTGGATCTCGGGAAGCAGGGGGACCCCGGGCCTCAAATCAACGCGGTTCTGATCCAGAGACGCCCTGCTCACGTACACTAGTATTACAACTGCTTCATTACCTTAGCGGCTAGCTGCTAAGGCAATGAAGGGGTTCAACCTCAATAGCCTGTTTATTGGGGGCAGAGTGGGTGGATAAGGCAGTAGTTGACCCCGGGTGGGTGGTTAGGCCTGTAGGGAAGTTTGCGAGAGGAGTTAACCCTTTCACTACCATAGCAGTGGGAACCAGTCCCGCTACCCCCCGCAATGCCTAAACACCCACCAAGGGCCAAATACCACCTTCACCTACCCCCACTACCCACAATAAACATGGCACTGGTAGTTAAACCCTTCATTGACTTAGCGGTTAGCCGCTAAGGTAATGAAGTTGTCTGTAAATGCATTTTTATTACATAGGATTCATGCCGGGGGTCTCTGGTGCTGATATTAATGGGTATCAGCTCCCTGCATCAATCCCATGCAGGAAAAAAGCATTTTTT
Organism: Ascaphus truei; assembly: GCF_040206685.1. NCBI lineage: Eukaryota > Metazoa > Chordata > Amphibia > Anura > Ascaphidae > Ascaphus > Ascaphus truei. The sequence goes on from NC_134487.1 coordinate 284,096,599, forward strand.
CCAACAAGACCCTCTCTCGCCCGCCTCTGACGCTTCTCACCAGCTTCACGCCAACTTTTTCTGGCGAGAGGAACTCGATAACCTAATCGAGGCTACTAGAATTGCACAAGTTTAAAAGCCTGCAGATAAGTGGCTTATCGCCGCTCACCCGGCGACGTGTTTTGGACGGCAACAAAAAATGGCGATTCATGCCTTTATCGCCCACTTATCTGGGTTTTCTGTATAGCAGTAGGCATTTTGGCCGAAAAAGCCCCTTTATATTTAGATTATAACAAGTACCTCACTATGTTCCAAACACTGCCTAACATCGCACCTTCACCATGAACACCGGAATCTATATTCAAGCAGCAAAACATGGGAAATCCTATATATATTTTTTTAAAATAAATCAGTTCTGTAGTATTAGATAATACTGTCTGCATTTTTTTAAAACTCCTAATGCCATATTTAATCATTTTTTTCATGTACTGATCATCCTTTGGTTCCTACAGCAACCATCTCGAAAGTCATATCCACTGCCTCTTTTGAAGCGGGCGCTGACACACACCTTTTTTTAGCTCTGCCCTTTTTTAACAAAGTATCACAAACAGATCTGTTGCTGTGTTCCAACCAGCAGACGGTCTATTACTCTGAAAGCTGTAACAATAATGTGTTACACTTGGTAATATAATGTTACATATCAGCTGCATCATTTCACTGACCGCAGCACAAAGTGAGACGACGGCCATTATGTTAGGCACACAATCAGGAATTTTGCAGATTTATAACAGGAGCTCCAAACGATTAGGTAAGAATGTCGATTTATACATAATCACACCCTTTAGATATAAAAATGTGAGAAAAGGAAAAATAGAAGGGGGGATGGGGGGGGGAATAGTATTGTTGCTTTCATTCCTTAAACTCACGTCTCCCCCAAATCTCTCGCACCCCAACCCCTGCACGTAGCTCCGTCCAACAACCCGCGGGGGGGTTGGTGAGGAAGAGATCAATATTCAACCAATAGGACTGGCACTTTTTACCAATTTAAACAGTCATTTATTGGATCAACGTTTCATCTGGAAAAAGGTCCCAAATAGGATGAAACATTGATCCAATATTCTTTTTTTTACATTGTAAAAAAATCCTGTTTTAGGATTGAAGCAGGGGGTCTCTGGAGCTGAACCCCAGTAATTTCAGCTCTGTGGGACCCCCTGCGTGCCGAGATCTTTACCTTCGTGGAGGGTGCCGGTGTCTCGGTGCTGTTTAAATGCCCCGGTTGTGCGGGCCAATAGGAAGCCGCAAAGGATGGTGTCACGGCTTCTTGTTGGCCCGTGGGACGCGGGAGCTATGAAGCCGCCATTATGAGAACCCCAGCTAGCCCAGCCGGAGCTGCTACTGGCACCCCTATGGTGGTATCTATCTCAGGAAGCAGGAGGTTCTGGGAGCTGAAATTAATGGGGTTCAGCTCCGGAGACCCCCTGCTACAATCCTATTTAACTGCCTCTTTAAGACAATATTGTTTCGTAGACAAATATCACACTCCTCCTGAGCGATACAATATGATACAGCAGTGGGGTTTTTTTTACAGGGGTTCCTAGGTACCGTTGGGACCCGCGGTCTTCCCTAAAGGATTCCCTGCAATTTTCAGGTAATTTGCCAATTGTACCAAATGCAGAAGAATTTACACTGCATCTGATCTCAGACGCGCTATTAGAGAGGGTTGGGGTTCCATACAATGCATCTGATCTCAGACGCGCTATTAGAGAGAGTTGGGGTTCCTTACAATGCATCTGATCTCAGTCACGCTATTAGAGAGGGTTGGGGTTCCTTACAATGCATCTGATCTCAGACGCACTATTAGAGAGGGTTGGGGTTCCTTACAATGCATCTGATTTCAGACGCGCTATAAGAGAGGGTTGGGGCTCCTTACAATGCATCTGATCTCAGACGCGCTATTAGAGAGGGTTGGGGTTCCTTACAATGCATCTGAGAGCAGACACGCTATTAGAGAGGGTTGGGGTTCCTTACAATGCATCTGATCTCAGACGGGCTATTAGAGAGGGTTGGGGTTCCTTACAATGCATCTGATCTCAGACGCGCTATAAGAGAGGGTTGGGGCTCCTTACAATGCATCTGATCTCAGACGCGCTATTAGAGAGGGTTGGGGTTCCTTACAATGCATCTGAGAGCAGACACGCTATTAGAGAGGGTTGGGGTTCCTTACAATGCATCTGATCTCAGACGGGCTATTAGAGAGGGTTGGGGTTCCTTACAATGCATCTGATCTCAGACGCGCTATTAGAGAGGGTTGGGGTTCCTTACAATGCATCTGATCTCAGACGCGCTATTAGAGAGGGTTGGGGTTCCTTACAATGCATCTGATCTCAGACGCGCTATTAGAGAGGGTTGGGGTTCCTTACAATGCATCTGAGAGCAGACACGCTATTAGAGAGGGTTGGGGTTCCTTACAATGCATCTGATCTCAGACGCGCTATTAGAGAGGGTTGGGGTTCCTTACAATGCATCTGATTTCAGACGCGCTATTAGAGAGGGTTGGGGTTCCTTACAATGCATCTTATCTCAGACGCACTATTAGAGAGGGTTGGGGTTCCTTACAATGCATCTGATCTCAGTCCCGCTATTAGAGAGGATTGGGGTTCCTTACTGATCTCAGTCGCGCTATTAGAGAGGGTTGGGGTTCCTTACAATGCATCTGATCTCAGACGCACTATTAGAGAGGGTTGGGGCTCCTTACAATGCATCTGATTTCAGACGCGCTATTAGAGAGGGTTGGGGTTCCTTACAATGCATCTTATCTCAGACACGCTATTAAAGAGGGTTGGGGTTCCTTACAATGCATCTGAGAGCAGACACGCTATTAGAGAGGGTTGGGGTTCCTTACAATGCATCTGATCTCAGACGCGCTATTAGAGAGGGTTGGGGTTCCTTACAATGCATCTGATCTCAGACGCGCTATTAGAGAGGGTTGGGGTTCCTTACAATGCATCTGATCTCAGACGCGCTATTAGAGAGGGTTGGGGTTCCTTACAATGCATCTGATTTCAGACGCGCTATTAGAGAGGGTTGGGGCTCCTTACAATGCATCTGATCTCAGACGGGCTATTAGACAGGGTTGGGGTTCCTTACAATGCATCTGATCTCAGACGCGCTATTAGAGAGGGTTGGGGTTCCTTACAATGCATCTGATCTCAGTCGCGCTATTAGAGAGGGTTGGGGTTCCTTACAATGCATCTGATCTCAGTCACGCTATTAGAGAGGGTTGGGGTTCCTTACAATGCATCTGATCTCAGACGCACTATTAGAGAGGGTTGGGGCTCCTTACAATGCATCTGATTTCAGACGCGCTATTAGAGAGGGTTGGGGTTCCTTACAATGCATCTGATCTCATACGCTATTAGAGAGGGTTGGGGTTCCTTACAATGCATCTGATCTCAGACATGCTATTAGAGAGGGTTGGGGCTCCTTACAATGCATCTGATTTCAGATGCGCTATTAGAGAGGGTTGGGGTTCCTTACAATGCATCTGATCTCAGACGCGCTATTAGAGAGAGTTGGGGTTCCTAACAATGCATCTGATCTCAGGCGCACTATTAGAGAGGGTTGGGGTTCCTTACATTATAATTATCGGGTTCCTTAACCAAAAGAAAGATGAAAAAACACTGCGATACAGTGATACATTATAGCCTCTGATTTAATAATCATGTATTTCTCGTATGCATCGGTGCAGCAATGTGCAGGGAGAATGTTTCAGATCCAAGTCCCTACCTCGCAGAGCTTACACTCTAATTCGATGGAGCCTGAGGGATAGGAAGTTACAGTGAGTTGCTCGAGGTCACAAGGATCCGGCTACTTCATAGGTAGTGGTGTTGCCAGTAGATGACTATTCCGCTCACATATAATGTTGGGGATTTGAACAGCCTTTCTATGCTGGGGTTATCAGTCATTCCTGACCTATCTGTGGGGCTGTCCCAGATAAACCAGCACATTTGTGGACTTTAAGCATCACTCAGTCACTGATCTGTGTCCCTGTCCTGCACACCCCCAGGGTAGGGGCAGGGGCAGGGGGCCGGGGGCTGCCACAGTATCCCGAAACCTCTAGGAAGTTCATGGCGTTCTGTCTGCCAGGGTTTGGTCATTAGAAAGTTTCCTGTTGTAGGATTTTGGCTGTGTCACAATGGCTTATTCTGCGGGGAGGAATGCAGCACATAACTGTGCGAGGTAATCGATCTTGCAGCTGCAGTCCCATTTATCCGCATGTATTGAAGCTATGATGAAGTGAAAGCACTTAGCACTCCAACACTTAAAAACTATTTTTTTCCCCAAATAATTACAAATATTTTGGACTTATAAACCTAACCCTGCACAGTAAATATTTACCAAACATACACCCCTACAAGGGCAAATCATGCCACAGCGATTCAAGTTTTACACTGACTGTAAACGATGGCACTGAGTGTGAAGCAGGGGAACCTGGTTCAATTCCTGGTGTCAGCTCCTTGTGACCTTGGGCAAGTCACTTTATCTCCCTGTGCCTCAGGGGCACAGCAGTGGGTGTGCAATGTGGGGCACCGAAAACATAGATTGCAAGCTCATCTGGGCAGAGACTCGTCTGCAAAAATTCCATGTACAATGCTGCTTACCCTGTGCTATACTGCATTTGCGATGCGCTTACTCAGTGTGCCGAGCACATGGAAGGGATCTGTAGAGTGGAGGCACTCACACATGAAACACCTTCTTTATGTTCTTATTTTCCCAGTCAGGACCCAAAACACAGCATCTTCTCTAGGGCAGTTATCAGAACGAACCCCCAGAATCATTCCTCTCCGTTACGGGGGAACACACCCAAACAAGCATGAGCTCCCATCGATCTGACTGGGAGCGCCTAACCGTGCGATGGGTGAATACGCCACATACACCGACGGTATATGTATTTTTCTCTGGGATTTAATAGCAAAAGAAAACAGAACTTTACAGTAAGGAAGAGACGAGTCCAAGGTTTTATTATTGTCATATTATCCCCCTCCCATATCTGCTGGACCAGGCTGCACCATCATTAACCCCTGCACTGCTGGATCACACTGCACGCCCATTAACCCCTGCACCACTGAATCACATTGCACACCCATTAACCCCTGCACTGCTGGATCGCACCACACACTCATTAACCCCTGCAATGCTGGACCACACTGCATGGCCATTAACCCCTGCAATGCTGGATCATGCTGCACGCTCACTAATCCCTGCAGTGCTGGATCGCCCCGTACACGCATTAACCCCCACACTGCTGGATCACATGGCACACTCATTAACCCCTGCACTGCTAGATCACGCTGCACGCTCAACTAATCCCTGTACTGCTGGTGCCATCCCTATAACAAAATGTTATACACATACACACACAATCTCAGGAACACAGATACAGTACACACATGGATATACTTATACCCAGACATACAAACACACAGGTATGGTACACACAAACACCATGTTTCCTGGAAACTGTGTGTGTAAGGGCTTGCACAGACAGATTTAAGAAGTGCGCTAGTGTAAATATATATATAGTAGTGAAATTAGCGCTAACTGAATCCAAGATGCCAAAATGTGCTGGTGATAAAAACTCATGCTATTGAGCAGGGGGGCTCAACTCCAGTTCTTAAGACCCCCCCAACAGGTCAGCTTTTAAGGATATCCCTGCTTCATCACAGGTGGCTCAATCAGTGGCTCAACCGAAGACTGCACCACCTGGACTGAAGCAGGGATATCCTTAAAACCTGACCTGTTGGTGAGGGTCTTGAGGACTGGAGTTGGTTAACCCTGATCTAGGTACAGAAAGAATTTACAGGCTACATGGGTCACTGTGAGTGAGCGTGAGCATGCGTGTGTACATACGTGTATCAAAAAATATATTAAAAAGATTATATTCCAGAATAAAACATTTATATAAAAAGTTTCTTGTGAGCTAGTCCTAATGACCCCGCCCTCTTCCAACGCGTTTCGTAAAACAATCCCTGACGAAGTAATTGTTTTACGAAACGCGTTGGAAGAGGGCGCGTTCCAGCTTGGACATGACTCAGTGAGGACTCTGTACCATCACATCGTCTGTGGCAGTCTGTGGACATACAGTGATTCAACCCCTTAGAGCCGGGACGCCCCGAGTGACGTCATCAGTGCGCACCGGGGAGCGGGACACGGAGCATCGGCGTGGAGGAAGTTATACCGCGCGTCGGCATCACTGAGGCCCCCTATTCCGAGACGGGATACCCCGAGTGTACACCGGAGAGTGAGGCGCACAGCGCCGACGTGGAGCAGGTCTCGTCTCGTGTTGGCAGCATTGCGGTTCCATGTTTGGTGCGACGATCACTAACCGGGAGGAGAGAGGCCCAGGAATATCCAGGGGGAGACAGGAGTCTGTTCACCTTCCAGCCCAGCCGAATTCCAAGTGATCCCATGCTGCTAGCTGTTGTGGTAACATGTCCATAACATGTCATGCCTATTAACTATTTGATTGATGTACGTGCAATACTCACCTGCTAAATGAGCCAATATAAATTATTTATATGCTATACTATGCGGTCCTGCGCTGTTCTCTCTTTTTGTTTTTTACTCCTGTTCTGTATGTTTTTTTTGCTGTGGATTTTCTCTCCCCATACACTGCCTCGGGTACCCTACGTCTGTATTTTCCCGGACATGTCCGACTTTTTGGTCCTTTAAAGCTGCAGTTCAAGCTGTCGTTTTTTTCATTCAATATGTGCATCAATACAATCTGAACACTGACAAGTGATTAGCTAAGTTGCTGATCGATCCGTTCTCCTGTAATCGGTCGCTGAAGATTCGGCTCGGGGGGTTCACTAAATGCATCTTGGGTCCTCTTCTGCTGCACTGACACCCAAAGTTCTGCGAGGAAGGTCATGTGACCAGGCAGGCACTAGATTCAATTGGTTCACTGCTAGAGAGGGCAGGGCTCACAAAGGTGATGCTGTTTCAGAAGGGGAAGGGGATGCGACTTGGTATATGGTTGCTATAGGAACAAAAATGCTTGTTACATTAGAATACATTAAAATTGTGTTGGTTTTTTTTAAACTTCAAATGCTACAAGTATTTTACTCATAGTTACAGAACTGATTTATTAAAACACACATGTAGGATATTGCTGGAACTGCAGCTTTAATCGCCGTCCTGCAGGAATATTGAAATATCTGAAAATGTCTGGGATTTTGCCATCGTTATCTTTGAAAGAATGTTTCCCCAAAGAAGAGTTGTTGGGGGACTGGGGGTTGGGAGGGGAGATGGTGGCTGCGCAGGACTGTGGCGGCGGCGGCGGCGGAGAACAGTGATGGAGCCCGCCCAATTACAACTTCCAGTGTCTGTTGAGGTGGTCTCCATCACTTATCTCCGCAGCCGCCGTTAGCCTGGTCTACCTCCGCAGCTGCCATCTTCCTCCCGTCGCTGCCGGCCGGACCTTGGTTCCTGAACGCTACCGCCAGGTAAGTGCTACACAGCGAGAGGGGGGTCTGTGAGGAGGAGGCCGGGGGCTGAGAGGCCTCAGGAATAGGAGGAGGGCTGTGAGGAGGAGGCCGGGGGCTGAGAGGAGTAGGAGGGGAGCTGTGAGGTTGAGGGAGATGGGGGGCTGAGAGATGGAGGGAGGAGGAGAGCTGAGAGATGGAGAGAGGAGGAGAGCTGAGAGATGGAGGGAGGAGGGGAGCTGTGAGATGGAGGGAGGAGGAGAGCGGAGAGATGGAGGGAGGAGGGGAGCTGAGAGATGGAGGGAGGAGGGGAGCTGAGAGATGGAGGGAAGAGGGGAGCTGAGAGATGGAGGGAAGAGGGGAGCTGAGAGATGGAGGGAAGAGGGGAGCTGAGAGATGGAGGGAGGAGGGGAGCTGAGAGATGGAAGGAGGAGGGAAGCTGAGAGATGGAGGGAGGAGGGGAGCTGTGAGATGGAGGGAGGAGGGGAGCTGTGAGATGGAGGGAGGAGGAGAGCTGTGAGATGGAGGGAGGAGGGGAGCTGTGAGATGGAGGGAGGAGGGGAGCTGTGAGATGAAGGGAGGAGGGGAGCTGTGAGATGGAGGGAGGGGAGCTGTGAGATGGAGGGAGGAGGGGAGCTGAGAGATGGAGGGAGGAGGGGAGCTGAGAGATGGAGGGAGGAGGGGAGCTGAGAGATGGAGGGAGGAGGGGAGCTGAGAGATGGAGGGAGGAGGGGAGCTGAGAGATGGAGGGAGGAGGGAAGCTGAGAGATGGAGGGAGGAGGGGAGCTGTGAGATGGAGGAGAAGGGAAGCTCAGAGATGGAGGGAGGAGGGGAGCTGTGAGATGGAGGAGAAGGGAAGCTGAGAGATGGAGGGAGGAGGGGAGCTGTGAGATGGAGGAGAAGGGAAGCTGAGAGATGGAGGGAGGAGGGGAGCTGTGGCTGACAACATGTAGGGCACAGCGAGTTGGTAGATACTGGTACAACCCCCCCCCCCCCCCCCCCCGTTGAGTGTCCTCTCACCCTAACCCCGCCCATATTTTGTTTATTGATTAATATATTTTGATATTTTTTTCTTATGTGCTTTCTGAATATTTCTGCTGAAACTTTTCTCCTATATTTGTCTGTAAAGCTCCAGAGGCGGCCAGAGGAATGATTCAGCCCCAGATTACTCTCAGAATAGTCTCAGATGAGCTGTCCCCGCTGCCTGTTTGGGGGGATCAGCTCTTCCTTATGGATGAGCAGGACCTGGAGCACGCCAGGAAACAGCTCTCAGTAATGGCACTCACGGCTGGTGACCTGGGAGAGGCGATTGTTTAGCACCTGTTTGTGTGTGCATCCATACTTCCTCTTATTGATATAAAAATCACTGAAGAAGTGGGCGTGCGGGCGGGCGGGCGTGCGTGCGTGTTAATTTGTGTATATATACATTTTAAGTTATGGTGGGTGAAAAAGGCAACAAAAAACCACCACTGCATATAGCCAATAAAGAATATCACTTGTGAGCACATTCACATGTCTTAGACAGGTCTGCAACCCTGACTTTCAACCATTATCTCCTAGCATACAGTGCAGCCACTGCAGCAAGGGATTCTGGGAAATGACATGCAAATGAGCACACAATGTGTCACCTTTTGCCTGGAAAATCCATTCACAAATGGGTTCCATGTGAATGGATTTTCCAGGCAAAAGGTTACACATGGTGTGCTCATTTGCATGTCATTTCCCAGAATCCCTTGCTGCAGTGGGAGCACTGTATGCTAGGTGATAATGGTTGAAAGGCAGGGTGCAGGCCTGTCTAAGACATGTGAATGTGCTCACAAGTTTATATATATATGAACTCGATAACAGGAACTCCAATTATGTATTATGTATCATATTCAGACACTATATGGCTAGTGCGTGCATTAAACAGCAAATCAAAAGATAGATAAATACTCTTAAGGCTGTGTAACATCATAAGTGTACATCAAAAGTGTCTACAAGAGTTAATTTTGGAGTTGAATTTGGAGGAAGATCTGGACTCTGCATTACAACGTTGCCACTGTGAGACATTAACATTTAACATCTGATTTATTTGTACACTTTTATCCTCCAGTACCTTGGAACTCTCTCCTCCTGCATCTCACTGTGCCCTCCCTATTGCTTTTTCTGTTTACTGTTTCCTCACTCCTTTGTGCATGTCTCTGTTCTCTCCAACTTCCCCACTCCCCACTGCACCATTATTTATACACCTCTCTCCCAACAGCTTCTTTACCCCTCAATAAAAAACACCCACACAAATCCTCTATTCACACCCTCTATCTACTCCTTCATGCTGCTGGGGATCTTCCCTAAGGCCTCGGGCATGGTGCCTCGGGCCGTGCTCCTGCTCTGCTTCGCCTGCTCAAACTAGAGCTTTTTTGTGTCCTGGCAGGCGAGGCAGTGAGCGCGCTTTGGGGGCGGAGGCGTGTCGGGAGGCGGAACGGAGGCGTGGCGGGAGGCGTGGCTAGTCCCTCGCTCTCATTGGATGTGAGCGGTCATGTGACCGCTCCTCCGCTTCCCTGAGCGGCAAATTTTAAATTTGCCTGTCTCTCCAAAATAGCTGAGCCTCTGCACGCATGCGGAAGCGGCTGCTAAAGCCGCGCTGATGACAGATGCATGGGGTAAGTGCATCTGCTCAGCAGGGCTCACCGCACTATGTCCCAGGCCTAAGCCTGAAGCCAGACACACACACCTGATCTCACTCATGCCTCCCTGCCACCTCTTCCCCTGTAAATGGTGTTAACCTTTTCATTTAACACTGACCTTCCTTAAATTTTACCCCACGAATCAAGCATCCCAATAGCCTGCACTCATGGCTATTGTCCCACACTCAGTCACTCCCACCACCCATTGTGGCCAAGCACTGCCAACTACAGCACTTATTCCCTCACCTGCTGTCTCTGTAAGTTTCCCATAAAACCTCTTAGATTGTAAGCTCTTCGGGGCAGGGATTTCCTTTCCTATTGTCTGATTTTGCTGCACTTATTGTATAATTATAATTCTCTGTACTGTATTCTTTGTGAAGCGCTGAGTCCACTTTTGGCGCTATATAAAGACATACAATACAATACAATACTCCACCAGACTCTGATATAATAGACACAGCGCTGCGAGGCTGGATATCAAAATGTTATCTTTATCATCCACTGAACAGAAACCAACGTTTTGGTCTCTCTGGGATCTTCTTCAGGATGGTGTGTGTGTGTGTGTGTGTGTGTGTGTGTGTGTGTGTGTGTGTGTGTGTGTATATATACAGTATGTATATACAGTATATATACACACACACACACACACACACACACACACACAAAGATAAACACACACATATACAGATACATATATACAGATACACACGCACACACACACTCACAAAGATAAACACAGACAGATACACACACCTGCTGGAATGTGCAGCTCTGACTTCATTCCCTCACAGACACTTTGCATACAATAGAATCAGACAGCAAACACTCAGCATGAGAGGATCACTGCAATGTATACCCAATAACTCCCGCACTGCAGCGTACACCCAATAACCCCTGCACTGCACCATACACCCAATAACCCCCGCACTGCACCATACACCCAATAACTCCCGCACTGCAGCGTACACCCAAGAACCCCATGCACTGCATCATACACCCAATAACCCCCGCACTGTAACGTACACCCAATAACCCCTGCACTGCACCATACACTCAATAACCCCCACACTGCACTGTACACCCAATAACCCCTGCACTGCACCATACACCCAATAACCCCCGCACTGCACCATACACCCAATAACCCCCGCACTGCACCATACACCCAATAACTCCCGCACTGCAGCGTACACCCAAGAACCCCATGCACTGCATCATACACCCAAGAACCCCCGCACTGTAACGTACACCCAATAACCCCTGCACTGCACCATACACTCAATAACCCCTGCACTGCACCGTACACCCAATAACCCCCGCACTGCACCGTACACCCAATAACCCCTGCACTGCACCGTACACCCAATAACCCACGCACTGCACTGTACACCCAGTAACCCCTGCACCGTTCACCCAATAACCCCCGCACTGCACCGTACACCCAGTAACCCCTGCACTGCAACATACACCCAATAACCCACGCACTGCACTGTACACCCAATAACCCCCGCACTGCCCCGTACACCCAATAACCCCTGCACTGCACCGTACACCCAATAACCCCTGCACTGCACCGTACACCCAGTAACCCCTGCACTGCACCGTACACCCAATAACCCCCGCACTGCAACGTACACCCAAGGAACCCCTGCACTGCATCGTACACCCAAGGAACCCCTGCACTGCATCGTACACCCAATAACCCCTGCACCGCACACCCAATAACCCCCGCACTGCACTGTACACCCAATAACCCCCGCACTGTACCGTACACCCAATAACCCCCGCACTGCACCGTACACCCAATAACCCCGCACTGCAACGTACACCCAATAACCCCCGCACTGCGCCGTACACCCAATAACCCCCGCACTGCACCGTACACCCAATAAACCCATGCACTGCACCGTACACCCAATAACCCCTGCACTGCAACATACACCCAATAACCCCGCACTGCAACGTACACCCAATAACCCCCACACTGCACCGTACACCCAATAACCCCCACACTGCACCGTACACCCAATAACCCCGCACTGCAACGTACACCCAATAACCCCTGCACTGCAACATACACCCAATAACCCCGCACTGCAACGTACACCTAATAACCCCTGCACTGCACCGTACACCCAATAACCCCGCACTGCAACGTACACCCAATAACCCCCGCACTGCGTCGTACACCCAATAACCCCCGCACTGCACCGTACACCCAATAAACCCATGCACTGCACCGTACACCCAATAACCCCTGCACTGCAACGTACACCTAATAACCCCGCACTGAAACGTACACCTAATAACCCCCGCACTGCAACGTACACCCAATAACCCCTGCACTGCAACGTACACCTAATAACCCCTGCACTGCACCGTACACCCAATAACCCCGCACTGCAACGTACACCCAATAACCCCCACACTGCACCGTACACCCAATAACCCCGCACTGCAACGTACACCCAATAACCCCCGCACTGCAACGTACACCCAATAACCCCCGCACTGCACCGTACACCCAATAACCCTCGCACTGCAACATACACCTAATAACCCCGCACTGAAACGTACACCTAATAACCCCCGCACTGCACCGTACACCCAATAACCCCTGCACTGCAACGTACACCTAATAACCCCTGCACTGCACCGTACACCCAATAACCCCGCACTGCAACGTACACCCAATAACCCCCACACTGCAACGTACACCCAATAACCCCCACACTGCAACGTACACCCAATAACCCCCACACTGCACCGTACACCCAATAACCCTCGCACTGCAACGTACACCCAATAACCCCCACACTGCACCGTACACCCAATAACCCTCGCACTGCAACGTACACCTAATAACCCTCGCACTGCAACGAACACCTAATAACCCCGCACTGCAACGTACACCCAATAACCCCGCACTGCAACGTACACCCAATAACCCCCGCACTGCAACGTACACCCAATAACCCCCGCACTGCGTCGTACACCCAATAAACCCATGCACTGCACCGTACACCCAATAACCCCTGCACTGCAACGTACACCCAATAACCCCGCACTGCACCGTACACCCAATAACCCCGCACTGCAACGTACACCCAATAACCCCGCACTGCACCGTACACCCAATAACCCCCACACTGCACCGTACACCCAATAACCCCACACTGCACCGTACACCCAATAACCCTCGCACTGCAACGTACACCCAATAACCCTGGCACTGCAACGTACACCCAATAACCCCGCACTGCAACGTACACCCAATAACCCCCGCACTGCACCGTACACCCAATAACCCCCACACTGCACCGTACACCCAATAACCCTCGCACTGCAACGTACACCCAATAACCCTCGCACTGCAACGTACACCTAATAACCCCGCACTGCAACGTACACCCAATAACCCCCGCACTGCACCGTACACCCAATAACCCTCGCACTGCAACGTACACCCAATAACCCTCGCACTGCAACGTACACCCAATAACCCCGCACTGCAACGTACACCCAATAACCCCCGCACTGCACCGTACACCCAATAACCCCCACACTGCACCGTACACCCAATAACCTCCACACTGCACCGTACACCCAATAACCCTCGCACTGCAACGTACACCCAATAACCCTCGCACTGCAACGTACACCCAATAACCCCCACACTGCACCGTACACCCAATAACCCTCGCACTGCAACGTACACCTAATAACCCTCGCACTGCAACGAACACCTAATAACCCCGCACTGCAACGTACACCCAATAACCCCGCACTGCAACGTACACCCAATAACCCCCGCACTGCAACGTACACCCAATAACCCCCGCACTGCGTCGTACACCCAATAAACCCATGCACTGCACCGTACACCCAATAACCCCTGCACTGCAACGTACACCCAATAACCCCGCACTGCACCGTACACCCAATAACCCCGCACTGCAACGTACACCCAATAACCCCGCACTGCACCGTACACCCAATAACCCCCACACTGCACCGTACACCCAATAACCCCGCACTGCAACGTACACCCAATAACCCCCGCACTGCACCGTACACCCAATAACCCCCACACTGCACCGTACACCCAATAACCCTCGCACTGCAACGTACACCCAATAACCCTCGCACTGCAACGTACACCCAATAACCCCGCACTGCAACGTACACCCAATAACCCCCGCACTGCACCGTACACCCAATAACCCCCACACTGCACCGTACACCCAATAACCCTCGCACTGCAACGTACACCCAATAACCCTCGCACTGCAACGTACACCTAATAACCCCGCACTGCAACGTACACCCAATAACCCCCGCACTGCAACGTACACCTAATAACCCTCGCACTACTGGATCACACACAAAGTGTATAACAGATAGAGTATTTTTTCCTGTCAATTATATGTATATCTGTTATACACTTTGTTATGTTTCAACAGCTGGATGTACTAGCTAAGGTTATATAGTGGATATATGTGCTAAGCAACCATGGGCATATATGTATGGGGGAACCTTTCTAGACAAATAACATCTTATCATCACATTATATTAGGTTTCTCCACTCAATCTCATGTTCTTTGCTTGCCATTCTATATCCACTCTATTTACTCACCATCATCAGCTCCCTAAACAAATCAGGATGTTGGTTTGACTATACATATGTCAAGTGATAGTTTTTATTTACCCCTTCTGGTCGATTAACATCATTTAGAAGAGATTAAGACAGGGGGGTTCTACAAATATGTTTTCTTTGTTAATATATATTTTAAGTTTATTGATTTTAATAATGTTATGTGTTTGTATTTCACAGCACACTATGTGTTCACCCTCTGTGCTGCGCATAATTCTGCGCTCTGGCTTTTCATTCTCCCACCCCGCACTTGGGGTATTCTGTGAGCCTCTGACGCGACGGTGTCTGCTCCCACTGCGGGGAGGGACTAGTGTCTTGCAGAGCGCAGTTGCGTGCACACTTAGAGCCCCAGTAATGTATACAGTCAGGGCCATTTGATGACGCGCTCTCCCCACGCCCCACGGCCTCCATTGACATTGAGGACTCTCCCTCACTTGGTTACTGCGCAAGCACGTACTACTGGGGGTTGCTAGACCACGCATGTCTCCGGATTGGTAGTTGGGGGCGGAGTTAGTCACTGTCGTCTCTGTGTCTGAATATGCTGATTAGGTGTATACACATCAGAAGACCATTAGCAATCAAAGTGGGTGTATCGCATGTGAGCTGTGAGTATTGGCTGGTTATGTCACTTTGTGTCTATATATATGTTAATAAAGTTGTGATATGTATACCTTGAGAAAGCGCTCTGTGAAGCGTGAAACGTTGGTAGCGCTCTCCATTGCCCTGTTTTTCCATGACCAATAAATAATCTTTTTATGGGATACGCAGCCTCCTTTCTACTTTTTTGATACCTACAGTAGTGCTCTTCCAGTTTTTCTCCTTCCCAGTGCCAGGCCCAGCGAGGCGGGCGCCCCTCTCTCCTTCCCAGTGCCAGGCCCAGCGAGGCGGGCGCCCCTCTCTCCTTCCCAGGGCCAGGCCCAGCGAGGCGGGCGCCCCTCTCTCCTTCCCAGTGCCAGGCCCAGCGAGGCGGGCGCCCCTCTCTCCTTCCCAGTGCCAGGCCCAGCGAGGCGGGCGCCCCTCTCTCCTTCCCAGTGCCAGGCCCAGCGAGGCGGGCGCCCCTCTCTCCTTCCCAGGGCCAGGCCCAGCGAGGCGGGCGCCCCTCTCTCCTTCCCAGTGCCAGGGCCCAGCGAGGCGGGCGCCCCTCTCCTTCCCAGGGCCAGGCCCAGCGAGGCGGGCGCCCCTCTCTCCTTCCCAGTGCAAGGCCCAGCGAGGCGGGGCGCCCCTCTCTCCTTCCCAGGGCCAGGCCCAGCGAGGCGGGCGCCCCTCTTTTCCTTCCCAGTGCCAGGCCCAGCGAGGCGGGCGCCCCTCTCTCCTTCCCAGGGCCAGGCCCAGCGAGGCGGGCGCCCCTCTCTCCTTCCCAGTGCCAGGCCCAGCGAGGCGGGCGCCCCTCTTTCCTTCCCAGTGCCAGGCCCAGCGAGGCGGGCGCCCCTCTCTCCTTCCCAGTGCCAGGCCCAGCGAGGCGGGCGCCCCTCTCTCCTTCCCAGTGCCAGGCCCAGCGAGGCGGGCGCCCCTCTCTCCTTCCCAGGGCCAGGCCCAGCGAGGCGGGTGCCCCTCTCTCCTTCCCAGTGCCAGGCCCAGCGAGGCGGGCGCCCCTCTTTCCTTCCCAGTGCAGGCCCAGCGAGGCGGGCGCCCCTCTCTCCTTCCCAGTGCCAGGCCCAGCGAGGCGGGCGCCCCTCTCTCCTTCCCAGTGCCAGGCCCAGCGAGGCGGGTGCCCCTCTCTCCTTCCCAGGGCCAGGCCCAGCGAGGCGGGCGCCCCCTCTCTCCTTCCCAGTGCCAGGCCCAGCGAGGCGGGCGCCCCTCTCTCCTTCCAGTGTCAGGCCCAGCGAAACGGGCGCCCCTCTCTCCTTCCCAGTGCCAGGCCCAGCGAGGCGGGCGCCCCTCTCTCCTTCCCAGTGTCAGGCCCAGCGAGGCGGGCGCCCCTCTCTCATCCCAATGCCAGGCCCAGCGAGGCGGGCGCCCCTCTCTCCTTCCCAGGGCCAGGCCCAGCGAGGCGGGCGCCCCTCTCTCCTTCCCAGGGCCCAGGCCCAGCGAGGCGGGCGCCCCTCTCTCCTTCCCAGGGCCAGGCCCAGCGAGGCGGGCGCCCCTCTTTCCTTCCCAGGGCCAGGCCCAGCGAGGCGGGCGCCCCTCTCTCCTTCCTAGGGCCAGGCCCAGCGAGCCGGGCGCCCCTCTCTCCTTCCCAGGGCCAGGCCCAGCGAGGCGGGCGCCCCTCTCTCCTTCCCAGTGCCAGGCCCAGCGAGGCGGGCGCCCCTCTCTCCTTCCCAGTGCCAGGCCCAGCGAGGCGGGTGCCCCTCTCTCCTTCCTAGTGCCAGGCCCAGCGAGGCGGGCGCCCCTCTCTCCTTCCCAGTGCCAGGCCCAGCGAGGCGGGCGCCCCTCTCTCCTTACCAGGGCCAGGCCCAGCGAGGCGGGCGCCCCTCTCTCCTTCCCAGGCCCAGCGAGGCGGGCGCCCCTCTCTCCTTCCCAGGGCCAGGCCCAGCGAGGCGAGCGCCCCTCTCTCCTTCTTAGGGCCAGGCCCAGCGAGGCGGGCGCCCCTCTCTCCTTCCCAGTGCCAGGCCCAGCGAGGCGGGCGCCCCTCTCTCCTTCCCAGTGCCAGGCCCAGCGAGGCGGGCGCCCCTCTCTCCTTCCCAGTGCCAGGCCCAGCGAGGCGGGCGCCCCTCTCTCCTTCCCAGTGTCAGGCCCAGCGAGGCGGGCGCCCCTCTCTCATCCCAATGCCAGGCCCAGCGAGGCGGGCGCCCCTCTCTCCTTCCCAGGGCCAGGCCCAGCGAGGCGGGCGCCCCTCTCTCCTTCCCAGGGCCAGGCCCAGCGAGGCGGGCGCCCCTCTCTCCTTCCCAGGGCCAGGCCCAGCGAGGCGGGCGCCCCTCTTTCCTTCCCAGGGCCAGGCCCAGCGAGGCGGGCGCCCCTCTCTCCTTCCTAGGGCCAGGCCCAGCGAGCCGGGCGCCCCTCTCTCCTTCCCAGGGCCAGGCCCAGCGAGGCGGGCGCCCCTCTCTCCTTCCCAGTGCCAGGCCCAGCGAGCCGGGCGCCCCTCTCTCCTTCCTAGTGCCAGGCCCAGCGAGGCGGGCGCCCCTCTCTCCTTCCCAGTGCCAGGCCCAGCGAGGCGGGTGCCCCTCTCTCCTTCCCAGTGCCAGGCCCAGCGAGGCGGGCGCCCCTCTCTCCTTCCCAGGGCCAGGCCCAGCGAGGCGGGCGCCCCTCTCTCCTTCCCAGGGCCAGGCCCAGCGAGGCGGGCGCCCCTCTCTCCTTCCCAGTGCCAGGCCCAGCGAGGCGGGCGCCCCTCTCTCCTTCCCAGTGCCAGGCCCAGCGAGGCGGGTGCCCCTCTCTCCTTCCTAGTGCCAGGCCCAGCGAGGCGGGCGCCCCTCTCTCCTTCCCAGTGCCAGGCCCAGCGAGGCGGGCGCCCCTCTCTCCTTCCCAGGGCCAGGCCCAGCGAGGCGGGCGCCCCTCTCTCCTTCCCAGGCCCAGCGAGGCGGGCGCCCCTCTCTCCTTCCCAGGGCCAGGCCCAGCGAGGCGAGCGCCCCTCTCTCCTTCTTAGGGCCAGGCCCAGCGAGGCGGGCGCCCCTCTCTCCTTCCCAGTGCCAGGCCCAGCGAGGCGGGCGCCCCTCTCTCCTTCCCAGTGCCAGGCCCAGCGAGGCGGGCGCCCCTCTCTCCTTCCCAGTGCCAGGCCCAGCGAGGCGGGCGCCCCTCTCTCCTTCCCAGTGCCAGGCCCAGCGAGGCGGGCGCCCCTCTCTCCTTCCCAGGGCCAGGCCCAGCGAGGCGGGCGCCCCTCTCTCCTTCCCAGGCCCAGCGAGGCGGGCGCCCCTCTCTCCTTCCCAGGGCCAGGCCCAGCGAGGCGAGCGCCCCTCTCTCCTTCTTAGGGCCAGGCCCAGCGAGGCGGGCGCCCCTCTCTCCTTCCCAGTGCCAGGCCCAGCGAGGCGGGCGCCCCTCTCTCCTTCCCAGTGCCAGGCCCAGCGAGGCGGGCGCCCCTCTCTCCTTCCCAGTGCCAGGCCCAGCGAGGCGGGCGCCCCTCTCTCCTTCCCAGTGTCAGGCCCAGCGAGGCGGGCGCCCCTCTCTCATCCCAATGCCAGGCCCAGCGAGGCGGGCGCCCCTCTCTCCTTCCCAGGGCCAGGCCCAGCGAGGCGGGCGCCCCTCTCTCCTTCCCAGGGCCAGGCCCAGCGAGGCGGGCGCCCCTCTCTCCTTCCCAGGGCCAGGCCCAGCGAGGCGGGCGCCCCTCTTTCCTTCCCAGGGCCAGGCCCAGCGAGGCGGGCGCCCCTCTCTCCTTCCTAGGGCCAGGCCCAGCGAGCCGGGCGCCCCTCTCTCCTTCCCAGGGCCAGGCCCAGCGAGGCGGGCGCCCCTCTCTCCTTCCCAGTGCCAGGCCCAGCGAGCCGGGCGCCCCTCTCTCCTTCCTAGTGCCAGGCCCAGCGAGGCGGGCGCCCCTCTCTCCTTCCCAGTGCCAGGCCCAGCGAGGCGGGTGCCCCTCTCTCCTTCCCAGTGCCAGGCCCAGCGAGGCGGGCGCCCCTCTCTCCTTCCCAGGGCCAGGCCCAGCGAGGCGGGCGCCCCTCTCTCCTTCCCAGGGCCAGGCCCAGCGAGGCGGGCGCCCCTCTCTCCTTCCCAGTGCCAGGCCCAGCGAGGCGGGCGCCCCTCTCTCCTTCCCAGTGCCAGGCCCAGCGAGGCGGGCGCCCCTCTCTCCTTCCCAGTGCCAGGCCCAGCGAGGCGGGTGCCCCTCTCTCCTTCCTAGTGCCAGGCCCAGCGAGGCGGGCGCCCCTCTCTCCTTCCCAGTGCCAGGCCCAGCGAGGCGGGCGCCCCTCTCTCCTTCCCAGGGCCAGGCCCAGCGAGGCGGGCGCCCCTCTCTCCTTCCCAGGCCCAGCGAGGCGGGCGCCCCTCTCTCCTTCCCAGGGCCAGGCCCAGCGAGGCGAGCGCCCCTCTCTCCTTCTTAGGGCCAGGCCCAGCGAGGCGGGCGCCCCTCTCTCCTTCCCAGTGCCAGGCCCAGCGAGGCGGGCGCCCCTCTCTCCTTCCCAGTGCCAGGCCCAGCGAGGCGGGCGCCCCTCTCTCCTTCCCAGTGCCAGGCCCAGCGAGGCGGGCGCCCCTCTCTCCTTCCCAGTGTCAGGCCCAGCGAGGCGGGCGCCCCTCTCTCATCCCAATGCCAGGCCCAGCGAGGCGGGCGCCCCTCTCTCCTTCCCAGGGCCAGGCCCAGCGAGGCGGGCGCCCCTCTCTCCTTCCCAGGGCCAGGCCCAGCGAGGCGGGCGCCCCTCTCTCCTTCCCAGGGCCAGGCCCAGCGAGGCGGGCGCCCCTCTTTCCTTCCCAGGGCCAGGCCCAGCGAGGCGGGCGCCCCTCTCTCCTTCCTAGGGCCAGGCCCAGCGAGCCGGGCGCCCCTCTCTCCTTCCCAGGGCCAGGCCCAGCGAGGCGGGCGCCCCTCTCTCCTTCCCAGTGCCAGGCCCAGCGAGCCGGGCGCCCCTCTCTCCTTCCCAGTGCCAGGCCCAGCGAGGCGGGCGCCCCTCTCTCCTTCCCAGTGCCAGGCCCAGCGAGGCGGGCGCCCCTCTCTCCTTCCCAGTGCCAGGCCAGCGAGGCGGGCGCCCCTCTCTCCTTCCCAGGGCCAGGCCCAGCGAGGCGGGCGCCCCTCTCTCCTTCCCAGGGCCAGGCCCAGCGAGGCGGGCGCCCCTCTCTCCTTCCCAGTGCCAGGCCCAGCGAGGCGGGCGCCCCTCTCTCCTTCCCAGTGCCAGGCCCAGCGAGGCGGGCGCCCCTCTCTCCTTCCCAGTGCCAGGCCCAGCGAGGCGGGCGCCCCTCTCTCCTTCCCAGGGCCAGGCCCAGCGAGGCGGGCGCCCCTCTCTCCTTCCCAGGGCCAGGCCCAGCGAGGCGGGCGCCCCTCTCTCCTTCCCAGTGCCAGGCCCAGCGAGGCGGGCGCCCCTCTCTCCTTCCCAGTGCCAGGCCCAGCGAGGCGGGCGCCCCTCTTTCCTTCCCTGGGCCAGGCCCAGCGAGGCGGGCGCCCCTCTCTCCTTCCCAGGGCCAGGCCCAGCGAGGCGGGCGCCCCTCTCTCCTTCCCAGGGCCAGGCCCAGCGAGGCGGGCGCCCCTCTCTCCTTCCCAGGGCCAGGCCCAGCGAGGCGGGCGCCCCTCTCTCCTTCCCAGGGCCAGGCCCAGCGAGGCGGGCGCCCCTCTCTCCTTCCCAGGGCCAGGCTCAGCGGCCAAGTGAAAGATACAAATCCGGCCCCCGAACAGCTTGTTTGATTTAAAAATAAAAGCTCTTCAAAGCCGAGGAATCCGCAAACCCAGCAGGGAAATCAATTAATAACCAGAATACTGCACTGTATCAAACGTCTCCGCTGTGGGGAGAGGGGAGGGACAGCGCTTAACCCCTGCACTGCCGGGGAGGCCGGCTCAAGGGGAGAAAGTGCCACTCCTAGAATCCATTATGAATATATATATTTCATGTTTTAGTTTCCTTCCTTACACCGATTGTGAAACATTCCACAATACATTTCAATTTGGAAGAAATATCCATGCAAGCAAGTAAACCTATGTGTGTATGTGCGTGCCTGTGTACATAATACATATAATATATAGTGTGTACATATATACACACATATATATATATATAGTGTGCGTATGTGTATATATATATATATATATCTGTGTTGGAAGTGGCCAACAAACAAGTTGTGGTCTGTGTCTAACTTTGAAACATTATAAATGTATTTATCATTATGGAAAATCTATTGTGAGCAGATTTTAGAAAGATGTCTACAGTATGTTCGCGTAGAAAACAGGAAGGGTGAGGAATTCTGCATACATATGATCTTTACAATCACTGACTTTTTCACTTGTTTTGATTATATCTCTGATTACTATATAGAAGCTGATCAGGATACAATATTGCATTCCTGCAGAGCAAGGCAGTGAATCAACTGGTACGTAACAGCCATATAATATCAGCGATTGCGTTGTGAAGAGTTACCATCCAGATACATTTTACAGATACTGTTTATATTGGTTCAAGGATACTATTATCTGCTGTGTTTGTATAAGATACTTTGTATTCATACTATACTTTGCAAGATATTGACCTGTTTCTAAGCAGATATATATCTCTGCAGACAGCAACTTGGCATTTTTATAAACACACTTTTGAATGTGGAAGGTAGCAGCATAGTATCGAGCTATTGTAATGCACACTGTACATTTAGACATATTCTATTAACCGTGGCATTATCATCCTGACGGGGTATTAACTCTATCAGTGTACGTTGCTTGTTATTATTTGTTGTTGTTTTGGCATACATAGGGTTAATATTACCTGGTCCTGGGCTATACATTGTCCAACCCATTTATGCCCCCACTGAGTGCAAGATATTGGGATTCCTCCCGGCAGCACTTTGGGGGGGGGGGGGGGGGTGGAGAGGGAGAGAAGAGAGAGAAGAGAGAGGAGAGAGAGGAGAGAGAGGAGAGAGAGGAGAGAGAGGAGAGAGAGGAGAGAGAGGAGAGAGAGGAGAGAGAGGAGAGAGAGGAGAGAGAGGAGAGAGAGGAGAGAGAGGAGAGAGAGGAGAGAGAGAAGAGAGAGAGAGAGAGAGATATTCATAGGCAAACTATCAGGCAAATAGTACAGCACGTGTTACATAGGCATAAGTTGTGCCTTCATATTATCGCGAGTTCAATGAGTATAACAATGCCAACTAACTAATGACCCTTCACTGCAGTGCAACACGTTGCTGGCCTCTTCTGGCAATGAAGAGGTTAACCCGAGGGATGCCAGCTGAGGTTGCAGTGTGCTGAGCAGTAACTGTGCAGGCGCTGTGGCTCCTTTAAGACTTTCTGGAGGTCCACGGTCTGGAAGCCCCAAGTAAATGCAGGCAATATGGGTGGGATCATGGCCTAGTGGGGGGTGGAGCACACACATACACACATACACTTACACACGGACATACAGACAAACATATACACGTACATACAAACTTATATACACACACACACACACACACATACATACAGGCACACATACACACACACATACATACACACACACATACACCCATACACACAGACAAAAACACACACACATACAAACTTATATATACACACACACACACACACATACAGGCACACATACACACACACATACATACAGACACACATACACCCAGACAAACACACACACACAGACAAACATATACACATACATACAGACAAACAGACAGACAAACTATATATATATTTATTAAGGCTATGGCGAGTAAAAAAAGTGACTAAAACGCTCCACAGTAAAGCATAAAGCAACTGTAAATATTCCTGTATATTCATTAGCATGAGAGAGAGAGAGAGAGAGAGAGAGAGAGAGAGAGAGAGAGAGAGAGAGAGAGAGAGAGAGAGAGAGAGAGAGAGAGAGAGAGAGAGAGAGAGAGAGAGAGAGAGAGAGAGAGAGAGAGAGAGAGAGAGAGAGAGAGAGAGAGAGAGAGAGAGAGAGAGAGAGAGAGAGAGAGAGAGAGAGAGAGAGAGAGAGTTAAGGTGCATACCCAGAAAACCACCCACAGACAGCTGTTTCGACCTTGATGGGTCTCATCAGTGTGGGGTTGATTTTACTGGGAATGCAAGAGAGGCTATGGATAGGCTAAACCATAATACTGAGTTAAGTTATGGTGAGTAAAAAAAGTGACAAAAACCCTCCACAGGAAAGCAAATATGCAAATATAGCTGTATGCTCATCTGCATGTCTTAAGCAGGTCTGCAACCCCGCCTTTCCCCATTATCACCCAGCATACAGCACTTCCACTGCAGCAAGGGATTCTGGGAAATGACATGCAAATGAGCACACAGTGTCACTTTTTGCCTCAATAACCATTTTTAACATGGTTCCCTATAGGCTTAAGCTTGCTGCATGGTCACAGCTTTGAGCACAGCCAGGGGTTAAGGTGCATACCCAGAAAACCACCCACAGACAGCTGTTTCGACCTTGATGGGTCTCATCAGTGTGGGGTTGATTTTACTGGGAATGCAAGAGAGGCTATGGGATAGGCTAAACCATAATACTGAGTTAAGTTATGGTGAGTAAAAAAAGTGACAAAAACCCTCCACAGGAAAGCAAATATGCAAATATAGCTGTATGCTCATCTGCATGTCTTAGGCAGGTCTGCAACCCCGCCTTTCCCCATTATCACGCAGCATACAGCACTTCCACTGCAGCAAGGGATTCTGGGAAATGACATGCAAATGAGCACACAGTGTCACTTTTTGCCTCAATAACCATTTTTAACATGGTTCCCTATAGGCTATATATATATATATATATATATCTATATATATATATATATATATATATATCTATATATATATATATATATATATCTATATCTATATATATATATATATATATATCTATATCTATATATATATATATATATATATATATATATATATATATATATATATATATATATCCTCATCTTCTTCATCCCTTGTCAATCCACTGTTGGATGAAAGCCTCCCCAATGATCTTTCAGGTACTGCGATTGCAGCCTCGCCACCACATTCCTCCAACCCATCTTCTGATTTCATCCTCCCTTTTGGTCATTGTCTTGGTCTTTTAATCTCTCTTGGAATCCAGTCGAGTACCATCTTTGTAATGGTCATTTCTTCTTGCGATATGTCTGGCCCCCCGCCATTTTAATTTATTCACACTTGTGATGATGTCACAGACGTTTGTTTGATTTCGAAACCATTCATTACTTTTCCTGGCTCTTTGGGAAAATACCCAGCATGCATCTCTCCATACTTCTTTGGGATGTCTGAAGCTTCTGAATTATTTTCACATTTATCCACGTTTCACATCCACACGTGCACACGGGCAGAATACATTGAACACTTTCTTCTTGAGGCACTGTGGAAGGTACCCCTGAAAGATTGTCTTGTTTCTTCCAAATACGCTCCATCCCATCTTCATTCCCTTATTCATTTCATTCACAAGGTTCCCATCCATTGTTATTTGCTGGCCAAGGTAGACCTAGTCTTCGACTTCTTCCAGTCTTATTCCATTTATTTCAATCTTCGCAGACTTGACACATTTGTTGAACACCACCTTGGTCTTGCTGAGATTCATACGGTGGTCACTTTCTTTCCTGCTTTGGCGAGTTCTATCATTTATTGCTGGAGGTTTTCTAGACTTGTGGCAAAAATAACGTCATCTGCAAATCGTAGGTGAGTCAAATTTTCACCGTTAATTTTTGGTTCTTTTTTCTTCCCAATCTAATGTCTTGAACAATTCTTCAAGTGTTGCTGTGAAAACGCTGTGGTGACACGGAATCTCCCTGCCGCGCTCCCTCGCTGATCCTTATCTTGTTTGTATCTCCATATAGTCTAACGGTTGATTTGGCATTCTTGTAAACTTTTTTTATCATATCAATATATGACTCTTCAACACTTTGTTTTCTTGATGCATTTAGAACCAGTGAGATGAATCCATTTAGAACAGCAAAAAGACGAAGCATCAATTGGTAAATATGGTTATGGAAACAGGAATGAACGTGGAGACGGATTGGTCGAATTAGCAGAATCTGAGGACTTCTTCAAGAAGAATCCATATAGAAAATGGGCATGGAACAGACCTAATGGAATCAAGCATGAAATGTACTATATCCTAGCTAACAAGAAGCACGTGATTCAAGAACGCACAGTCCTTAACCGTTTTGACCCAATGGAGTGATCACTGATTGATTTGGTGCAAATTACATCTGATTGTGAAGATGGAAAGAAGAAAACTGATTAAAAAGACAAAAACAATCATCAATAACCTCAAGAAAAACAGCAGAGAATTTCAACTGTCTGAAAAATCGCTTCAGCTTCCTCCAAATGCACCGGGGGCACTTAAACAAACAGTTATGAAGAACTTAGCAAGATTGTAGTTGAAAGCGCAGAAAAAACTGGAGGAATTGCTAACAGAAACTGGATAAGAAAATATCTGATAAGACAAAGCAATTACTGAGGAGAGGTCTAGAAATGAAGCAATCCCGTGACGCAAGAAAAAGAATTGAATATGCAGAGCTGTGCAAAGCGATCCGCAAACGTGTGGCTGAAGATGTAACTGTGATATGGTGAGGAAGACTATCGAAGATAAGAAAAGCTTAAAGAAGACAAAGCAACGACTTATGACCGGGAAGAAGCAAATCATCGCAATCAAGCAAGACGATGGATCAACAATAAAAGACTGCGCGCTTATATGGAGATTAGAGGATTTGTACATGAAATTGTACAATAACACAGATAATACCGGGTATAATCCAGCGGAGGAAGAGCAAGAAGAAACCACCAGTGATGTACCATGCGCCCTTCCAGAAGAAGAGACAAAAGCCATCAAATTTATGAAGAATGGGAAGGCTCCCGGGGAAGGTGGAATTACAACTGAAATCTGGGAAGAGGCTGGGGAAGAAGTAGAGAAGATCCTTGCACAACTCCTTACATGCTCCTTATAGAACAGGACAATACCAGAATAATGGAGTGACGCTGTAGTTATCCTCATCCACCCGAAAGGAGACAAACACCTCCAGAACTACAGATCAATCAGTCTACTTCCAATCACTTACAAGATTTTTACGAAGTTTCTCATCGGCTGCAACAGACCCTGGACTTTTCCCGGCCTAGAGAACAAGATGGACTTTGCAGAGGTTACAACACAATGGACCACATCTAAGTCGAACAAGGAGTGATTTCCCAAAGTAATGAATATGATCTACCACTCGGCTTATAATTCGTCGATTACGAATATGCATTTGATCCTGTCCACAACTCAGTGGTTGTAAATGCATTAAAGCAGCAGTCCAAGCTGCCGTTTCCCCCCCCCCTTTAATATGTGCACCAATACAATCCAGACAATGATAAATAATTATCTAAGTTGCCGATTGATCCGCTCTCCTGTGATCGATCGGCGAAGATTCGGCTCAGGGGTTCACTAAATGGATGTCAGTGCAGCAGAAGAGGACCAAAGATGCAAAGTTCTGTGGGGAAGATCATGTGACCAGGCAGTCACTAGTTACAATTGGTGCACTGCTAGAGAGAGGGCAGGGCTCAAAAAGGGGTGTGCCAGAGCCTATTTCAGAAGAAGAAGGGGATGTGACTTTGTAAATGGGTGCTATAGAATAAAGAAAATGCTAGTTACATTATAATACATTACAAATGTAATTCACAGTGGTTTAAAAAAAAAAAAAAAAAATCATACAACAATTGTCTTATAGTACAGAGCGGATTCATAAAAAAAACAACAACAAAAAACACATGTAGAATATTGCTTGGTCTGCAGCTTTACGAAGACACACACACACACACACACACACACACACACACACACACACACACACACACACACACACACGTACGTGATTGGGAGTGCACAGGTGGAGGATTAGATATCTGTATGTGGAAGAAGCCAGTAGGGGAAACTTAGCATTAGACGTAGTAGATTGGTTTCCATCTTATTACCGCTAACACCCATTACAGTTAACGCTATGCTTGTAACATATCGTTAACCTAAGTTGCTAAGTTACCTGCCCCTCTCTGCTTACCGGCACTGCCTCCCTCTGCTCCACTCCTCACCACCAGCGGCTGTGGGGTTAAGCCTGGTGGAACGAGCTGATGATGCAATGGGAAGGGAGGCTATGGAGTTGGTAGTGCTGGACTGAGGGGGTAGTGCACCCCCCGGGCAGGTCACCCTTCCTTCTGCGATATCACGTGGCGACGCATTGCCATGACAACGTGACACCACATGATGTCATGGAAAAGCGTCACCTGGTGATGTCGGGACGCTGAGAGGAGGCGGCGAAAGGTAAGTGCGCCCGTACTCCAACCCCACCGCCATCTTTAAATGTCTGAGTCCTGTACAGCCTCGCCAATATCGAGGGACATTTAAAGATGGTGCGTCGGAGCAGAAGGTGCGGGACTCGGAGCGGCAGCAGTAAGGACAAGGGCGCTCAGCCGCGAGCGACATTGACAGAGCGACAGCGCGGGACAGGTTCCCACGCACTCTGTTCCGCTGCTCCGTCAATGTCCTGTGTGCCTGAGCACCCTCGTCACCCCGCTCCCGCGTGCGCCCGCCGCACTATCTTTAAATGATCTTTGGCATTAACGAGGCTGCTCAGGACTCCGACATTTAAAGATGGCGCTGGGGTCAGAGCGAGCGGCGCCCCTGTGCAGTTGGCACCCAGGCGAGTCCCTTGCCAGCCCGCCCCTTTCCCACGCAGCCTGCCGGAGGGACAAGATCCCCGCCTACCCTCCCTATTTTTGGTTTTTATAATTGTTAGGATGTTACCGTTTTGATGTCCTTTTTATATTTAAAAAAAAAGTGGGGAGGGGGAAGGATGATACTAAAATGTATTTTGTTATAGGATTTGTCACAGCAGTGACAGGTGGGTGGTGGGCCTGCCAGGCTTGAAGAGACCAAGAGGTATAAGGATACCTGATATAATGGCGTCCTCATTGGGGCTGGTTGGAATAATTCTGCCAGGCCTGGTATAGGTAGCAGTGGGAGGCATGGGCCATGGCGATGCCGTTGTGGGATGTGTAGTACAGTCGGGCTGCCGGGCAGGCGGTACAGAAGAGTTGGTAAAACTCTAAAGCTGTGGCCTTGCGTTTCCCCACCTGTTTTGATTTCCGTGGGGGATGGCACACGTGGGCTCCTTACGCGCCATGAATACCATGTTGGCAATAACGAGACATTAACTGAGTTTAACAACACGTTGGGTATCCTAACGGACATTGCTTAATCCCTCATCAGTGTCACTACCCTGTGCTGGGGAAGATCTTAGTCCCATTTATTTGAATAAAGTGTCTCTCTTCTCCAGCGCTGGGTAGCAGCTTCACAGCATATTGTATAGAGGGGGGGGGGGGGGGGGCGAGAGATGGAGAGAAAGAGGAGTATTAGTGTGCTCACTATCACCAGTCTGTGCCCTTATCACCAATATGCCCAATGCATACCTGCTTCATTAACTCCTGCCCATTATAAGCGTGCGGTCATACTCAGCGCTGCTGCATACGGCAGCATGGTAATAATGTTCATGTGCGTCCCCTTTTAACCCCTGCAGTTCTGGCAGGCCCAGAGGCACATTGCTCTGCATGTCACATTTACTTCATGAGTAAGTACTGTAAAGATTGTCTGAGTAGAAGTGTCTGGAATGCAGAGGACTGGTACCAAACACCCAAACACAAGCAAGCTGACACAGACATCCCCTTCACCCCCAGTGACACGCAGGACACATTCCAGTGGTGCTTTCAGTCTGAGACCTGTGCGCATTACACACCACGGTCTGTAAATGTTTACACCTCCTTTCATGCTTTGTGCATCCCACAGACACAGGGCTTCAAAACACCCAGCCAGGCAAGGGAGAATGGCCAGGAAGACACCCCATACATCAGGGGTGGCCAAGTCCAGTTATCAAGGGCTACCAACACGTCAGGTTTATCCCAGCTTCAACACAGGTGGCTCAATCAGTGGCTCAGTCAAAGACTGCACCACCTGTGTTGAAGCAGGGATATCCTGAAAACCTGACCTGTTGATAGATCTTGAGGACTGGAGTTGGCTACCTCTGATCTAGATACAGAAAGAATTGACAGGCTACATGTGAGTAAGCGTGTCGTGTGTGCACGTGTGGGTACAAACGTGTATAAAAAATATATTAAAAAGATTATATTCCAGAATTAAAAATATTTATAAAAAGTTTCTCGTGAGCTGGTCCTAATGACTCGGTGCACATAGAAAGTATAAAAAAGGGACTATAGCTCAATTAATTACATATACACCTGTAAAACGTGACTTATCTCCACTTTAAAAGCGTGTACATGTATGTGTATGTACATACAAGAAACATGTGATTAGAGACTGCACTGTCCCTAACCATTTTGACACAAGGAGTGATCACTATTAGTTCACTACAAATTACATCTGAATGTGAAGATGGAAAGAAGAAAACAAATTAAAAGACAAAAACATATCAACATCAAGAATAACAGCAGAGAATTTCAACTGGAGCTGAAAGATCGCCTCCACTTGCTCAAAATGCACGGGGGCGCTTACACAAGCACTGCTGCAGAACTTCTGGAGATTGTAGTTACAAGTGCAGAAAAAAAACTGGAGGAATGGCTAACAGAAAACAGGATAACAACATATTTGATAAGACAAAACAATTACAGAGGAGCCGACAAGAAATGAAACCATCTCAAGACCCAGGAACAAGAATTGAATATGCAGAGCTGTGCAAAGCGATCCGCAAACGTGTAACTGGAGATGTAAGAGAATGTAACTGTGATATGGTGAGGAAGACTAGCGAAGATAACAAAAGCGTAACGAAGACGAAGCTACAACTTCTGGTTGGGAAGACGCAAATCATGGCACGCAAACAAGACGAAGGATCAACAATCAACAAGACTGTGCGCTTATCATAAAGAGAGATGAGGAACTTTTATATTTAATTAGACGAGAACACAGATGACACAGATAACACAGGGCATAATCCAGCAGAGGAAGAGCAAGAAGAAACCACCAGTGATGTAGCATGCGTCCTTCCAGAAGTGGCAAAGCAATAAAATCCATGAAGAATGGGAAGGCTCCCGGGGAAGAGGAAATTACAATGGAAATTTTGAAAGAATCTGGGGAAGAGGTAGAGAAAATCCTTGCACAACTATTTACACTTCTACTCCCCCTTTTCTGCTACCGGATCCTTTTGGATTATAGGAGGTTTGGAACTCTTCTCTGAAGAAAGAAGCACCTACCCCTTATGTGGCAGTATATAGACAGGCACACCCATTGCCAAAAAGGGATACATTATAGAAGTCCTGGTGCAGACTAACCCATCGAAGCCCCAATGTTCCAACTGAGGGCGTAGATGTAGTATATCACACAAGATGGAGGCACACAGTTTTAGTTGCAAAAAAGATTGCTGAGACTTTACTGTACAGTATATTTGTAGCAGACCGAATTACGTTTCGGGGACAGAGCCCCCTCCTCAGATAATTGCCAATCCTATAGTGGATCTTACTCTACCTACTAAGAAAGGAGACCAAGAAGACCACAGAACTTCAGACCCAATCAGTCTACTTCCAATCACACAACATTTTTACAAAGATACTCACTAATCGGTTACTACAGACTTTGGACTTTGCCTAAAGAACAATTGCATTTTGGATACAACACAATGGACCAAGTCACACAAGAAGTGATTTCCTGAAGTAGGGAATACAATCTACCACTCAGACTAGTATTAGCAGTTTGAGAAAAAGCATTTGATTCTGGCTACATCTCCGTGGTTTAAGAAGTAAAAAGTGTTGGAGAAGCGTAGGACTACATTTTGATTTGACATATTGATATTGATGAGAATACAACATCAACCATTAGATTACATAAAGATACAAGCAAGAAGGACCAGCAAGGTGTGGCAGGGAGATGCCAAGTCATTAAAGCTTTTAACTTGAAGAATTGTTTTAAAGCAGAAGAATGTGATTGAAACAAATAAGGTTGGAGCAGGGCTGAACCGTGTTAATTTCAGCTCTGGGGACCCCCTGCTTCCTGAGATACTTACCTCCGTAGAAGTAAGCTCCGCAGATTTAAAGCACCTGGTCACTTGGGCCAATAGGAAGCCGCAAAGGATGATGTCACAGCTTCCTATTAGCCTGCGTGATGCGAGAGCTTTAAATCCGACATTTCGATAGCCCAACACAGGCCAGCCGGAGCTACTACCATATCTCGGGAAGCAGGGGAACCCCTCGGAGCTGAAATGAACACAGTTCAGTTCTGAAGACCCCCTGCTTCAAACCTATGATGCAAATTGGGAATAAAAAAGGATCAAAATCAGCAGTGAATACTTGAGTCACCTACGATTCACAGATGACATAGTTATTTCACCAAGTCCTGAAGACCTCCAGCAACAAATCAGAGAACTCTCCGAAGCAAGTAAGAAGGTGGTCCTCCATATGAACCTCAGCAAGACCAAAGTGATGTTCAACAAATGTGTAAATTCTGCAAAGATTGAAGTAAATGGAATAGAACTAGAAGAAGTGGGAGTCTATGTCTACCTTGGCCGGCAAATGACAATGGATGGGACCCTTTCAAATGAAATCAATAGAAGAATGAAGATGGTCCATATTTGGACGAAACGAGACAATCTTGCCAGGGGACCTTCCACTGTACCTCAGGAAGAAAGTGTTTAACAAGTGTATCCTGCCAGTGCTCACGTGTGGATGTGACACGTGGTCCATAAATCCCAGGCCAATTCAGAAGATTCAGGCAACTCAAAGAAGTATGGAGAGATGCATGCTGGGTATTACCTGAAGACACAGGAAACAGAATGAATGGGTTCGAAACTAAGCAAAAAGTCTGTGACCTCATCACAGGGGTGAAGAAATTAAAATGGCGGTGAGCCGGACATATCCCGAAAAGAAATACGCATCGTTGGACAAAGATGGTAGGCCTACTCGACTGGATTCCAAGGGAAACGAAAAGATCGAAACGACGTCCAAGTGATATAGGAGGACAAAATAAAATAAACTGTTGGAGCCAGGGTGGCCACCTTCCATTGAAGGCTAACCCGGAGACTTTTTGCCATTAACATTTTTACATTTATTTATCTAACCTGTGGCGGCATCTCCCCCTGCAAGATTTAGTCAGCATGAATCCGTGATTTCAAATGGTGCACGTTGTCATGACAACATGACATCATGGCAACGGAATGCCGCATGACGTCACATAGCGTTCCTGTGGTCATGGCAACGAGTGTGCCGTGACGTCACGTAGCGTCCCGTTGTTATGGCAACATGGCGTCATTTGATGTTGCGCAGCCATGTTGGCGGGATTTGCAGCGGGAGATGCCGCCGGGAGATTTTTCAGTTAAACCCATAGCCCGGATAAGTGTCCGAGACCCGGAGTCTCCGGTCAAACTCGGAGTGCTGGCAACCCTGGTTGGAGCAACATGAAGAAGAAAGGGTTATAACCACAGTACCTGGAAGACCATCGGAGAGGACTCAATCCAGCAGTGGATTGACAAGGGCTGAATATGATAGATATACTGTATATATATATATATAGATATAAATATATATATTTCTGGGTCCTGTAAAAATGGCAACCAGTGTAACTCTTGCGAGAACTGTCTAGGTAATCAGTCCTTGTTCACCACAACCTATCGCTGCTGCATTCTTAAAGCAGAAGTCCAACCACAATTTTATGGGGAACATATCAAATAAAATAATCTCCTTTTAACAGATATTTGTTCCCAAAATGGTGCATGAGCTTTGCCTGAATGGGTTGCATGCTCCAGACTTTCCTAATGCAGGCTTGGCTGTACAAGGTTCGTAATGCAGCAGGTTGAAGCTAATGTTAAAATCCAGTCTAAAAAGGGATTGCAATGTAATAACGGACAGACGCCGTGTTATTAGCGTGTAACTCTGAGTGAGAATATCCGCGGGTTACACACTGTGTGAGGTTGGATTATCTCTGTGATATGTGAGGCCGCTGAGTTCCCTGTCCGTGCTGCACACCGCACAGCGCAGCCTGTCACCACAATCTCATTGTGTGTGTGTGTGTCATTTGTAAAGCAGAGGGCCCGGGCGGCCGGGCCCCCCCTGACTCACGGGGCCCGGGACGCCAGTACCTTTTGTCCCCCCCTGTTGGTGGCCCGGGGACAGAGCACCGAGGGTTTGTTAAAGGTGCCGTATTAGGGGGGCTACAAGGTGTTGGAGGGGGCAGGAATTCGGCTTTAAATACTTCTATGAAGTTACTGCCCTGCTGCAGCTGAACCCCCTGTTTTGCTGCAGAGAGCTGCTCAGCCCTCCAGCTGCACAGCAATCATTAAACGGCCCCCAAAGGTCTATAAAGTTGGGGGAACATATGTCCCAGATTAACTGGGAGGCTCGGGAAAGGGAAAACCTGTGAAAAGCGAGCAATGTGAGACAGAGAGGAGAGGAAGCTGAGGGCGGAGAGGAGGGGAGAGAGGAGGGGAGAGAGGAGGGGAGAGAGGACCGCACTAATGTGCAGATTGAAAAATCCACTTTATTAGAACTGACATCCCCAGAAGGATCGCAGGGGAATTGCAAATCCAACTTCTGGCATTCCCGATAATAATAATAATAATAATGTCTGGGGAGCCCGGCTGTAAGTGCAGCCGGACAGGGCGGAGGGGCGGGTCTGGTTAACCCGGTGGCTGCCAGACTGTAACGCACTCTGCACAGCAAAATAATAACCTGGGCGGCCCAGCTACGCAGTGTCGGCACCTCTGGCAGCCACGGGGTTAATCCAGAGGGTTACAGCTCCAAGGTGCTGGCGGCAGGTCGCGGGCCCCCACCCACTGTGAGAACCTGTCAGAAAGACAGAGGTTATTCTATTATATAACAAAGGGACCGGGCGAAGCCCCCAGCGTCCTGATCTGGGACCCTCCATGCAGATCTTTTTTGATATATTTGGGGGGGGGGGGGAGTGCGAGGGGGGGGTCACAGTTTAATGAGTGAGGAGCAGTATAGGAAGGTCAGACCCTGTGTATAAAGCCCCCTACCCCGCTGCTGTATTCATACACAGGCACACACAGGTAAGGTATTAAAGAGCCGGGTACTGAAAGGATTTATTCTTCCATATCACGGTGTCCGACCCTACTCTCCCTTACATTAGCTGGTGTGTATATTTATAAGGACCCTACAGGATGGCCCTATAGAGCCGCGAGCACCGGGAAGGATATCCCAGTACATCTAGTCTGAAGGAGTGATTAGAGACATCACAGGGGGGAGCGGGGCTCTGTGTGAGGTGTGTGCTTGGGGGGGGACAGTCCTGCACACGGGGGAGCGGGGCTCTGTGTGAGGCGTGTGCTTGGGGGGGGACAGTCCTGCACACAGGGGGGAGCGGGGCTCTGTGTGAGGCGTGTGCTTGGGGGGGGACAGTCCTGCACACAGGGGGGAGCGGGGCTCTGTGTGAGGCGTGTGCTTGGGGGGGGGGGCAGTCCTGCACACAGGGGGGAGTGGGGCTCTGTGTGGGGCGTGTGCTTGGGGGGGGACAGTCCTGCACACAGGGGGGAGCGGGGCTCTGTGTGAGGCATGTGCTTGGGGGGGGACAGTCATGCACACAGGGGGGAGCGGGGCTCTGTGTGAGGCGTGTGCTTCGGGGGGGACAGTCCTGCACACAGGGGGGAGCGGGGCTCGGTGTGGGGCGTGTGCTTGGGGGGGGGACAGTCCTGCACACAGGGGGGAGCGGGGCTCTGTGTGAGGTGTGTGCTTGGGGGGGGACAGTCCTGCATAGAGGGGGGAGCGGGGCTCGGTGTGCGGCGTGTGCTTGGGGGGGGGACAGTCCTGCACACAGGGGGGAGCACTGCTCTGTGTGGGGCGTGTGCTTGGGGGGGGCAGTCCTGCACACAGGGGGGAGCGGGGTTCTGTGTGAGGCATGTGCTTGGGGGGGGGGGGGGACAGTCCTGCACACGGGGGAGCGGGGCTCTGTGTGAGGCGTGTGCTTGGGGGGGGGGGGGGGACAGTCCTGCACACAGGAGGGAGCGTGGCTCTGTGTTGGGTGTGTGGGCTTTGGGGGTACAGTCCTGCACACATGGGGGAGTGCGGATCTGTGTTGGGTGTGTGTGCTTTGGGGGGACAGTCCTGCACACAGGGGGGAGCGCGGCTCTGTGTTGGGTGTGTGCTTGGGGGGGGCCTTTGGGGGGACAGTCCTGCACACAGGGGGGAGTACGGATCTGTGTTGGGTATGTGTGCTTTGGGGGGACAGTCCTGCACACAGGGGGGAGCGCAGCTCTGTGTTGGGTGTGTGCTTGGGGGGGCTTTGGGGGGACAGTCCTGCACACAGGGCGGAGTGCGTATCTGTGTTGGGTGTGTGCTTGGGGGGGGGAAGTGGGTGGGACAGTCGTGCACACAGGGGGGAGTGCGGATCTGTGTTGGGTGTGTGCATGGGGGGGGGGGAAGTGGGTGGGACAGTCGTGCTCAGGACATTTCTTCAATCTGAAAGCCACAATATTACTGATCACAACTTTAGTAAAAGGCAAAAGTAGAAGCTGATGTTGGACTGTCGGGTCAGTGATGATGTTTGGGGCGAGTGACGATGTTTGGGGCGAGTGACGATGCTTGGGACGAGTGACGATGTTTGAGGCGAGTGACGATGTTTGAGGCGAGTGACGATGCTTGGGGCGAGTGACGATGCTTGGGACGAGTGACGATGCTTGGGACGAGTGACGATGTTTGGGGCGAGTGACGATGTTTGAGGCGAGTGACGATGTTTGAGGCGAGTGACGATGCTTGGGGCGAGTGACGATGTTTGAGGCGAGTGACGATGCTTGGGGCGAGTGACGATGTTTGAGGCGAGTGACGATGCTTGGGGCGAGTGACGATGCTTGGGGCGAGTGACGATGTTTGAGGCGAGTTACGATGTTTGGGGCGAGTGCTTACAGCAGTTTTTGATGACGCAATTTCTGCAATATGCTTGTCATGTCATTTGACATATTTGAGTAGAACAGAGATCAGACATTCAGATCCCATTCATGTGTCAGATTTATGGAATTAAAGGTTTAACAGGAACAAGGTGCTCCCCTAAAGTGAGAGAGAGAGTGCAGTATATATAGGTTTCAGCTGCCCCCAGAGCCTCACAATAAGGAGAAATCAAATGTATCCTTCTCTGCATTTTTTTGATGTCACCACGCATTCACAAATGACCTTCAGACTTAGTTATTACAGTAATTACTTTCATATGGTTTATTATCTTGTTGTTTAATATTTATTTTGATATTCATGGTTTTCATAACTTTTTAGCATTTTTGTCTGTGTTTAACTTTTTTCAGAACATATACATTTCCTGATGTTTGGAGAGCTGCTGGATACACAATCTCTGCAACGTCCAAATCTCTGCATGCGGATTGTGTATTTGATGATATTCTGACGTACATTACCTCTATGGAAAATTAAATTAAATATATATATATTTTTTTTTTAAAGGAAACCCAGCATATATTTACCAAAAATCAAGAAGACTAAAAAGAGCTGACAGAATTATTAGAACATCGCTCTGTTCACCACAAACCGCCCAAAACAGGAGCCTGGAAATTCATGGAAGTTTTCCGCACAGGGAAAGTCAGAGATCAGTATTAAACTATATTAGTTACAGCAGATAAAATACCGCTTGTGAGCACATTCATATGTCTCAGATAGGTCTGCAACCTTGCCTCTCCCCATTATCTCTTAGCGTACCGTGCTTCCACTGCAGCAAGGGATTCTGGGTAATGGCATGCAAATGAGCACTCACAATGTGTCACCTATATTAGTTAGAAACACAATTCAAACGGAGTTATTTATACATTTCTCTTAATGGCTAATACTCATTCCAGGGTCAGACCGACCTCACATTATAGTGAGAGAGAGAAGTGCCTCCCCCCCCCCCCGAACGAGCACAATGTTAGCACAGGCAGACGTTAGCCGGCCTGTGTCTGTTGCATTGTGTTTGATGGGAATTACATCTGCATTTAGCCGCACTCCTTGCTGATTATAACAAGGAGGCAGAAATGTATGAAGGGGATGAGATTTGATCCCAAACTCATTTGTGTGAATGTCTAACAGCGGCCAATATATCACACGAGTGAATCTTGTTCCTAGCATGTTACACAGATCTCTGCAGAGGCTAATGCTGAATAACCCTGGCACATTTATTTCGGCACATTTATTTCATATACATTAAAGGAAAACTTCTATTACTGTATATTACTGCTATTATAACTCCTCCTATTGTTCAAAATGTCCGCTCCCTATAACTCCTAATACTCCATATAACCGCTCCCTATATCTCCTCCTATTGCCCCATAGAACCGCTCCCTATAACTCCACCTATTGCTCCATATAACCTCTCCCTTTAACTCCTCCTATTACCCCATATAACCGCTCCCTATAACTCCTCCTATTGCTCCATATAGCCCTTCCCTATAACTCCTCCTAATAATCCATATAATCGCTTCCTATAACTCCTCCCATTGCTCCTTATAACCTCTCATAACTCCTCCATTTGCTGCATATAACCGCTCCCTACAACTCCTCCTATTGCCCCATATAACAGCTCTCTGTATCTCCTTCTATTACTCCATATAACCCCTCCCTATAACTCCTAGTACTCCATATAACCTCTCCCTATAACTCCTCCTATTGCCCCATATAACCCCTCCCTATAACTCCTCCTATTGCCCCATATAACCCCTCCCTATAACTCCTCTCTGGGTTTTCATCCAAATCGCTGAGCTCCTGTGCTTACCTGTCACTGGATTGTTATCGGCAGCCTTTAATCATTAAGCATCTTTACGGGATTTATGAGGATAATCACAGCGGTAGAGCAGTAATCCGTACACAGAGCACACAAGATAATAGTATTATCAGATAGCCAGGTTTGTTCTGGGTACAGAAGGCCTTTAATCTCGAATTGAAATTTCAGTCTGGGGGGGAGAAGGGGAATCCTGCTGGCTGTCCCTTTGTTTTATTTAAACTCTGCCCTCTCCCAAACCCTATGGCCCCTTACAAACTATTTTCCAAACCCATTACCCCTCTCCCAAACTCTCTACACCTCAACCAAACCCCCTGTCTTTCTCCCATACCCTCTTCCCCAAACTCTCTGCCCTCTCCCAAATCCTCAGCCCCCTCACAAACTGTCTCCCAAACCCTCTACCCCCTACCCCTCCACCAATACCCTGCCTTTTCCCAAACCCTCTTCCCCCAAACTCTCTACCCTCTTCCAAACTCCCTGCCCCTCCACCAATACCCTGCCTTTTCCCAAACCCTCTGCCCCCAAACCCTCTACCCTCTTCCAAACTATCTGTACCTCCACCAATACCCCTGCTCTTTCCCAAACCCTCTACCCCTTCAAACTCTCTGCCCTTCTTCAAAACCCTCTATTCTCAAACTCTCTGCCCATCTCCCTATGCCACCGACCTTCTTCCAGGGTGCCCTCCTCCAAATACAATGAAAGCACTCAGCAACACAACCCCTTATCTACCACTATTCACGTTTGATAGTTTCAATTCAAACTTCTAGAAGCCGTACTGTACATTAAAAAGTTGTTGCAGGGTGTGATGCCATTTAATGGGCCCCGTGAGAGTTCTTGATAGATTAAAATATAGTGTGTAGAACTTTCCAAACCTCACAAGTCTCTTCTTCACATGTACAGAGCTTTCCAAACTTTACAGGTCTCCTCTCCATGTGTACAGAGCTTCCCAAACCTCACAGGTCTCCTCTCCATGTGTACAGAGCTTCCCAGACCACACAGCTCTCTTCTTCACATGTACAGAGCTTTCCAAACCTCACAAGTCTCCTCTTCAGGTATACAGAGCTTTCCAAAACGATTTTTCATTCGTCTATGAAGAACTCTCATCTCAGTATAATAAACTGTACCAAACCTACAACAAATCTACACTTTATAGTTTGTTTTAAATTTCATTTAGACCGAAAAGTCTAACTGTGGGCAGCACAGGTACACATATCATGGCTGGTGGTATCCAGTATCTCACAATGTTAAAGTGCTTCCAATGCTGAAGTGACCAGGTTGAGCTATAAACCGATTTTTAAATCAATCTCATTCCTAGAGCCGCTGGAAATAAGGTTTTAGATCAGTATTTCCCAGAAAGGTTTCTGAGGATCTGACAGAGAGAGTGTGAGTGTGGGTGTATATATATATATATATATATCTATATATATATATATATATATAGATATATATATATATATATATCTATATATATATATATATATATATATATATATATAGAATAGTAGTTTTGGGCCATTTCTTATGTTATACAGCAGGACAAAGAACCTTATGCACCCCTAAAACATGATCTGCAACATACTATACAAATCAGTCCTAAGTATGACTGCACAATTCCAACCAGTCGAGCCCCCTACATCCCCCTCCTGTGGGGAGAGTGTCCCCTGTTAGATATTATTGGGGGTGAGAGGGCAATGGGGAGGGGTGCCATAGGTACAGGTGTGCTGGTGTTCTGCAGAAGACACTTGTGGAAGGCTGTTAGTGTATGAAGATACTAAGTATCATTTTAGAGGGCAGCTTCGTTATTTACAAGACAGATTCAACTTTGACCTCCAAACAAGCTAGTTGATTATTAAAGCGCTGGCTGGGTGTCCTACTGGTAGATTATAGATGTGTGCATTATAGATAGAAGCATGGCCATTTGCTGCCCCACATAGCTTGCAGTCACATGGTTGGCACTGAGGGTAACACATTTAATGCCATGTCACCTTATTCATAGATAACAATACATGTACAGTGTACAATGCAAACACTGCTGAGAGTGAATCCAGGGGTAGGAAGCAGACCTCCATACACACAGTGAGACAAGGGAATCCCTGCCTTAAAGGATCAGGGTAGTGGGAGACACACAGAGACAGTGGGATGATCCGTGGGTTTAATACAGGCGTGGTATATTGGTTAAGGTAGTGATCCTAAATCCACATTCCAACTATCTGTAATCCCTGTACCTCAGTTACCCCCAGTAATTGTGTCCTGCTCACAGGAAGATGCATGTCCTGTAGCTTCCCACCCCAGTTGTGGCTGCATGAGTCACGCGTTATAAAGGTGCAGTGCTTTGCAGTGGCATGTTCTATTTCTATACCGTATATTATATTATTATTATTATTATTATTATTATTATTATTATTATTAGTGTGCTAGCGCCTATCCGGCACTGGGAAGGTTAACTGTCAGAGGACAGCACTAGAAATAGTTAGGAGAGGGGGGGTCAGACAGGACTTGTGTGTGAGGTGAGGGGGCAGAGGCGCCCCAGATACATTACAAGCCCAGCACCCCCATACAGCACTGAGGGGGTTAAATAATATGTGGGATAACATTCTTAACTGAATTAAGTGTCTTTTTTTCTATAAAGCAAAAACAATAAATCAGCAAAAGTCTAATAATAATAATAATAATATTAGCATATACAATGCTAATAATAATGTCTGCACAGTTGAGTCCTAACATTGCAGACATACAGGCGCCTTGGGAAGGGTCTTACCTGCATGTTTTACACCCCTGGGTGTCCTTTGGGTTGGAGTGTGTGGCTGGTCCCCCTGTCCACCTGTAGCGTCCCGGCTCTGCCAATAATCCCGCAGCTTCCTCTTGCCCCTGCCCACCCTCTTCTTGCCTCTGCCCCCCCCCCCCCTCTTCTTATCCCTGCACCCCCTCTTCCTGCCCCTTGCTGAGGGGCTGGGTGGATGTCACTTGTTAAGGTGCAGGGAGGTGGCTGTTCCTGTGCCGCCTGTCACTGCTCTCCGGAGCACCCCACACGTGTCATTCAGAGATCCCAGAACACGTGGATTTCCCCTCTCCCGGGGGTGTTTGCAGGGCACTGGCGCCCCTCTTCTTGGGAATATATTTCACTTTCGGGGGTTGGCGACCCCTGCACCCCAATATGACAAACTCCCCAAATCCTGGGATCTTCAATCAGGCAGAGTCACAGCTCCCTGAGTGACTGTCCTGTAGAAATGTCACACTCCTTAGGTGACTGTCCTGTAGAGATGTCACACTCCTTAGGTGACTGTCCTGTAGATGTCACACTCCTTAGGTGACTGTCCTGTAGAGATGTCACACTCCTTAGGTGACTGTCCTGTAGAGATGTCACAGTCCTTAGGTGACTGTCCTGAATATGTCACACTCCTTAGGTGACTGTCCTGAATATGTCACACTCCTTAGGTGACTGTCCTGTAGATGTCACACTCCTTAGGTGACTGTCCTGTAGATGTCACACTCCTTAGTGACTGTCCTGTAGATGTCACACTCTGTAAGTGACTGTTCTGTAGATGTCACACTTCTTAGGGTGACTGTCCCGCTCCTTAAGGGTCCCTATGGGCACAGGTCACCGTGTCCTGCCTTCTGTGTCCCTGGCTCTGGTCCCCTGGTAGTTTATATGAAACCCCTGTCCCTGACTGTGGCCCTTGGGTGTCTGTGTGGCCCCTGGCTCTTTCCCTGTGTGGCCCCTGGCTCTCTCTCCCTCTGCTTGTCCCGGTGTGAGAGCTGCAGCTCGGAGTGATGAGGACTCAGGGGCCGGGACACGGGGCTGAGAGAGCCGCCTCCCTCCTCACCTCCCCCCCGCCCCACAGAGCAGAGACACCGCCCCCAACATGAGAGGGAAAGGGGGAGAGGGAGAAATCGACATGGGGGAGAGGAGGGGAAATACGGGGAGTTAGAGGATGGGGAGAGAGAGTGGAGGGGGGATGGGAGAGAGAGTGGAGGGGGGATGGGAGAGAGAGTGGAGGGGGGATGGGAGAGAGAGTGGAGGGGGGATGGGGGAGAGAGTGGAGGGGGGATGGGGGAGAGAGTGGAGGGGGGATGGGGGAGAGAGTGGGAGGGGGGATGGGGGAGAGAGAGGGAGGGGGGATGGGGGAGAGAGAGGGAGGGGGGAGGGGGGATGGGGGAGAGAGAGGGAGGGGGATGGGGGAGAGAGAGGGAGGGGGATGGGGAGGGAGGGGGGATGGGGGAGAGAGAGGGAGGGGGGATGGGGGAGAGAGGGAGGGGGGATGGGGGAGAGAGGGAGGGGGGATGGGGAGAGAGGGAGGGGGGATGGGGGAGAGAGGGAGGGGGGATGGGGGAGAGAAGGTGGGGAGATGGGGGAGAGAAGGTGGGGGGAGGGGGGAGAGAAGGTGTGGGGAGGGGGGGAGAGAAGGTGTGGGGAGGGGGGAGAGAAGGTGTGGGGAGGGGGGAGAGAAGGTGGGGGGAGGGGAGGGAGGGGGAGAAGGTGGGGGGAGGGGAGGGGGAGAAGGTGGGGGGATGGGGGAGAGAAGGTGGGGTAGGGAGAGGGAGGGGGGATGGGGGAGGGAGGGGGGATGGGGGAGAGAGAGGGGGGGGAAGGGGGAAGGGGAAGAGAGAGGGGGAAGGGGAGAGAGAGGGGGGAGGGGGAGAGAGAAGGGGGGGTCATATGGGGAGTTAGTGGTTGGGAGAGAGAGAGGAGGGGGAAGAGAGAGGGGAGGGAGAGAAGGAGGGACGAGGGAGGGAAGGTGGGAAGGGGGGGGCAGAGAGGGAAGGGGGGGCAGAGAGAGGGAGGGTGCGGGATTGGGATGGGGAGAGAGAAGGGGAAGGGGGAGAGAGAAGGGGGAGGGGAGAGAGAAGGGGGAGGGGGACATACGGGGAGTTAGAGGATGGGGCGGGAGAGGGATGGGGGATGGGGGAGAGAGAAGGGGAAGGGGGAGAGAGATGGGGAGGGAAGGGTGGAGGGGTGGAAGGGAGGGGAGAGGAAAAGAGAGAGTGGGAGGGGAAGAGGGAGGGGTCT
This sequence comes from Ascaphus truei, assembly GCF_040206685.1. NCBI lineage: Eukaryota > Metazoa > Chordata > Amphibia > Anura > Ascaphidae > Ascaphus > Ascaphus truei. The sequence continues at coordinate 284,139,588 of NC_134487.1, forward strand.
AGGGGGAGGGAGGATAGGCGGCAGGGGTGGGAGAGAGGGGAAGGGGGGGAGAGAGAGGAGGAGGGGGACAAAGATGGATGGAGAGAGGGGTAGGGGGAAGGGGAGGGAAGGGAGAAAGGGGAAGAAGGGAAGAGAGAGGGAGAAGGAGAGAGGTTAGGGAGGGAGGAGGCGTTAGAGAGAGTGAAGATTGGTGTGATAAAGGGGGAAAGGGAGAAAGATAGAGGGGGTCAAGAGAAAAAAAGGCGGGAGAGAGGAAGCAAAAGAGGGGGGAAGGCAAGAGATAGAGATGGGGGTGTGAGGGAAGGACAGAGTGAGGGAGAAATGAAGAAAGAGATACAGTATATAGAAAGATATTAAGAGGTGACGGAGGGAGAAAAGTGATAGTGAGTAGGGGGTGAGAGCAAGAAAGAGGGGGAGAGAGAGAGAGAGAGAGAGAGAGAGAGAGAGAGAGAGAGAGAGAGAGAGAGAGAGAGAGAGAGAGAGAGAGAGAGAGAGAGAGAGAGATGGAAGAGGGAGATGGAAGAGGGAGAAAGAAAGAAAAAGAAAGGGGACGTGTGTGTGTTGGTGGTGTGGGGGGGCTTAGTGTTGGTGTATGAGTGTTGCTGCTGTGTGTCTGTGTGCATGTTGGTGGTAAGCATGCGTTGGTGGTGTATGAGTGTATTTGGGGGTGTGTGTCAAGGTGTGTCAGGGTGTGAGGTATTGCAGCAATTTAGGCTAATTTTTAAAGTGAACAATTTTGTCATTTGATTCACACACAGAACCTTCAGTCAGGTGCAGGCGCACTCCCTGTGTGACAGAGCTCGGGAAGAGGAAACACGCACATGTACACACGTACACCCACTCATGTACACATACACGTGCAAAAACACATACACGTGCATGTGCAGACACATACAAGAACTTCACTCAGTTACAGGAGCTTCCCCTGTGTAAAAACCACCAGACAGCGCTTAAAGCAGTGATCCCCAACCAGGGCTCCGTGGAACACTGGGGCTCCTCGAAGCAGTCTCAGGGGTTCCTCCTACGGACCACAGACTCCCCCCCCCTGGGGTTGGGGTTTTTTGGTATGTATTTTGTAGGGTGGATTGAGTGAGAGTGTGGTAATTGACGGAACGTAGGGGCAAGTGAGAGAAGAGAGGGGGGCAGGAGGGAGGGAACGAGGAAAAGAGGGAGCGAGTGAGGAAAAGAGGGAGTAAGAGTGAGACGCAAGGGATAAATACATGCGAGGCGGGAGGGGGGGAGAGAAATACAGGGGTAGATTGTGGGAAATAGAGGTGGCTCGTGAGGTGTGAAATTTTGTGACTGACCCCTGTCGAACCTAATATGTGTCAGCCAGATAGGGGTTCCCCGAGATTTGTCAAAATACTTCACGGGTTCCTCCAAACAAAAAAAGGTTGGAAATCACTGGCGATACCTGCTCACATACATGTATACATATATACATATATATATATATATATATATATATATATATATATATATATATATAGCAACTGTAAATATTACTGTATGTTCATTTGCATGTCTTAGACAGGTCTGCAACCCTGTCTTTCCCCATTGTCATCCAGCATCCAGCACTTCCACTGCAGCAAGGGATTCTGGGAAATGACATGCATGACAATGCAATGACATGTTTCAACCTTGATGGGTATCATCAGTGTGAGGCTGGTCTTAATGGCAAGAGGATACCCATCAAGGTTGAAACATGTATGTGAGTAGGTCTAATGGCTTTGCATCTCATCCCAGCCTCTGATCTCATCCCAGCCTCTGATTAAAAGCTGTGTTTAAAACAGCATGCATTGGCTTGATGGATTGGCTTGTGTAATACGAGCTTTGAGACAAAAGTTGGCACTGAGTGCTCATTTGCATGTCATTTCCCAGAATCCCTTGCTGCAGTGGAAGTGCTGGATGCTGGGTGACAATGGGGGAAAAGACAGGGTTGCAGACCTTGGGTCTAAGACATGCAAATGAACATACAGTAATATTTACAGTTGCTTTATGCTTTACTGTGGAGGGTTTTTTGTCACTTTTTTTACCCACCATAACCTTAATGACAGTATATATATATATATATATATACATACATACATACATATATACATGCATATACATATATACACACAAACATGCACAAGTTCATAAATGTGCAGTCTCACATATGCAGACGTACACACATACACAAACATGAACAATACACACACATACACATGGTTATGTTCTGTGACACGCTTCAGCATTGTGCGGTTTGTAAATGTATAGCAAAACGAGTGTGTTTCACAGTATGATGCACACACACGTTTTGGTTTCACATGGCCCATGTACAATTTATTGATTTATTCATATACACACATTGGTGATACAGACATACACTCACAAGTCACACTTCTCCACACAAATGTCAAATTCCCTGCTGAAAAAAAAATGACATTCTAAAGTGAGTGACACTCAGACGCATACATACAACACAGACACACAGACACACAGACACACTTACACACATACTTGTGCATCAGTAGCTGTGTATGTGCCCACATACTGTACACGAGTGGTTCCTTTCCAGGTAAAAAGAAGAACGTTTCCTCACCACACTGTACAACTTGGGGTCTGTTTCCCCAGTATTTTTACCTTCTCACCGACTTTTTAAACTAATGATGAAGAAAAGTTATGAGCACATTCACGTCTGAGCACACCCAACCCTGCCTTACCCCATAATCACAACGCATACCGTGCTTCCACTGCAGCGAGGGATTCTGGTAATACATACAAATGAGCACTCTCTGACTGCGTCACTTTTTTTTGCTTCTTATACATTTTAACATGGATGCCTATAAGCTTCTGCCTGCCGTATTGCACAGCCTGGCTTACAGAAGGGCAGAGGCCAGCAAACCTGCTCACAGACAGCTATTTCGACCTTTTGCCTCATCAGTGTGAGGCTGGTTATAGAGGCACTGCAATATAAAGCTGGTCCCGACGGCAGAAGGTCGTCTCACCTTTGCCCCTTTTACCATCTACCGCCCTCTCCCGTCTCACACCTTTGTCACTGATCTCTCCCTACCTAAGAAACGCTCTTCCACTCAATATTCCTCCAGCACCTTCACTTCCCACATCCAAATCCCAGCTGCAAAATCCACCTCCTAAAAGAAGCACCGTATGACGTTTTCTGCGCCTCTGCTATGACCTCCGGATGCCCTTGACCTCCGGATGCCTCTTGACCTCCCTGACGGCAAATTTCACTCCTCCTGTGTCTGTAAGCTTCCCAACATACCACTTAGATTGTAAGCTCTTTGGGGCAGGGTCTCGGGTTATGTTGCAATTTACCCGTCGCGCTTACTACTCCCTTTGTTTGTACTTTCTTTGCCTTGTATTGTCACTTGTAAGGCGCTGCGCACATTGTATAAATAAAACTGTACATGCGCACATACAAACCAGTGCACAAGTAAGTTACGGTGAGCGAGAAAGTGACAAAAAAACATCCAACGTCTGAGTGTGTTTTGGTTGCTGAACATTGAGCCAGAAACCTAAATGAATCTGGCTGCCAATGTGCTCCCACTTAGTAATGTTACTTGACCTTAAAGAACCGACTCTGAGAAGGGTGGGATGAGTGGTCTCCCAGGTCTTCCTCTTGCGTTCGCGCATGGAGTGAGATCTCCAATAGTACCAACATTCACTGCATGTTTCTGTGCACTCAACTGGTTAACACAGGGGTGCACAAACTTTTTTGGCTGCACCCCCATGTGCCCCCCCTCCTTACCTCTCGCGGCGTCATTTGTCATGTGACGTCACGTGACCCGCGGCGTCATTTGATGTCACGTTACCATGGCAACCGTGATGTCACATGACCCCGCGGCATCATTTGATGTCGCGTTGCCATGGGAACGTGTCCTGGAGCCGGCTGAACCTCAGTAAGTAGATGTTGCAGCGGCCTCGTGCAGTCCCCTGGCATTTAATTTAAATGCCTGGGGGGAGAGCGCGGGACCTCTGCAACCGCCCGCGCCCCCCCCCCCTCCCCTCCCCAAAAAAATCTCACGCCCCCCCAGTTTGCCCACCACTGGGTTAACACATTAACACGGGATCCCAACTCCAGTCCTCAAGACCACCCCAACCAGTCAGCTTTTCAGGATATCCCTGCTTTGACTGAGCCACTGATGGAGCCACCTGTGCTGAAGCAGGGATATCCTGAAAACCTGACCTGTTGGGGGCTGTTGCAGACTGGAGTTGAGAACCCCCGCGTTAACACACCAGGTCCCTCTGGCAGCAAATGGGTTAAAACTGTTAATATAATTAGTGGATTCATCCTTTAATTATCCCATTATCTGTGATTTTATATATATCCCTTGCTGCAGTGGCAGTGCTGTGTGCTGGGTGATAATGGGGAAAGGCGGGGTTGCAGACCTGCCTAAGACATGCAGATGAGCATACAGTTGTATTACATTTGCATATATATATATATATATATATATATATATATATATATATATATATATATATATATATATATATACACAAATATAGCTGTATGCTCATCTGCATGTCTTAGGCAGGTCTGCAACCCCGCCTTTCCCCATCATCACCCAGCATACAGCACTTCCACTGCAGCAAGGGATTCTGGGAAATGACATGCAAATGAGCACACAGTGTCACTTTTTGCCTCAATAACCATTTTTAACATGGTTCCCTATAGGCTTATGCTTGCTGCATGGTCACAGCTTATATATATATATATATATATATATATGAGAACAAAAAGTGTAGCGCCAAAATAGTACTGCAATTATATATCTCTATTGGTGGACTATAGTGAATAATGAAGTAAGATTAAGTGTATATAGTGCTATAAATATATGCAAAAGTGGAAAATGCAAAAACAATTCACATATAACAATAGTATCTACTGAACTATATGATAGAACACAAACATCTTAAGTGGAAAAAAAAAAAAAAAAAAGTGCAAAAAAGTGCATAAATGAGAAAAAAAAATTGTGGTGTACTGCATCCAGTGTGGTTGCGGGCTATGCTATATTGGACGCACCACAAGACCTCTCTGCACCCGTTTCTTGGAGCACAGAAGGAGTGTCATAAAGGGATTGATTGTGAATAGTATTTCCCGACACTATAAAGCCATGCATAATCAGGACCCTAAATGTATGACAGTAATGGGCCTGGAATATATTTCGCCCTGTGCTCTGGGAAGCGATCGTTTCAAGATCCTGTGCAGACAGGAGACTTATTGGATCCACCAGTTGGGGACTCTTACCCCTGGAGGACTCAATGAGTGTCTGGATGCAAGTACACTAGTCTGATCTCCTGCTCTCTTGGACTCTCGTCGCTCTAACTGAGGGAGAACAGTCTTCCTGCCCTCTTCCCTCAGTTCTCTTTTTCCTCCACTCCCACATCCATAAGCAGTATATCCTCCTCCTACATTCCCTTTTCCCATTCCCCACTTTTTCTTTTCCCATCTCCCCTCCCACCCCAGTCCACACCTGGCCACCTCCATCCCTGGGCCATATCCATACAAATAATTGACATTAGTGTTTACATTTATTCATTTTAACCTTAATACAATTAAATACGAGATAATTTACATACACAAATAATATATAATTTTTGTTAATAGTCTCATGATTGTATTGTGGGATCCATGGATCTACCATTCTGCCATCCATTTAGTTTTTTTATTGTTTTCATTATATACATTTTTGATTTCAGTTTGTTTTTATTTATTTTTGATTTCAGTTTGTTTTTATTTATTTTTTATTTTTCATTTTTATTTTTATTATTATTATTATTTTTATTTTTATTATTATTATTTTTATTTTCATTTTCATATATATAAAATTATTTTTCATATATTTTTTATATTTATTATTTTTCATTCGTATTTTCATTTTTATATATTTTCATATTATTAGCCCTTGATACTCTTCCTCTCTCCTCTCCATGTTCATTGGATTTCTTTTTTTCTTGTCTCTGTGAAAATATATGTATATAAACATGTACCATTTTGATACACATTGGTGGATGTGCATTAGTATATTCATTTAAGAATAATCATCTGCGGAGTGTAAAAAGCCCATTGAAGTCATGAGGTAGCTCTTAGCCCATGTGTTGCACAAACACACATATATTATTTTACCAATTCATAATATGTGCAACATATATATATATATATATATATGTTTAATAGTTTGTCTTTGTCGAATCAATGGTTGCTCATTATGTGTGTGTACGTAATTTTATCCATTTATTTTTATATATGTATGATGTTCTGATAAGGATCTAGGGGTTCTCACTATATATATATTTCTTATTTCCTTTTTATTTTTATCTTTATTTTCTAGATTATATATTATTAGGTTATAATATGCTACCACCCCTTTATGTGTGTATTTTTCATGTGTGTAATCTTGGTTTAATAATATATTTTTGTATATAAAACATATATATATTATTTATATTATTTAATAGATAACAGAGGTCAATTTACTTTATTTCATTTTATCCTTCTGGTCCAGATCATCAAATTGAATCATTTTTAAGTATTTTATATAATATTAGTAATGAATTTGAGCATTGAGTGTGTTTTATATATATGTGCATTAGGTCTTTTAGATCCTTTCAACAATATGTGTTAATTCTTTCTGTATACTTTTGTCCATGATCTGCCATTTGTAGAGTCAGTCATTTAAATTATGAGCCTTAATGGGAGCAGTTTATCCAGTCACGCCCCACCTCACCAGCAGATTATGAGTTAAACAATTACCCTATTATGGGTTGCTAAGTGATGGACTGGCTATAAATGGGCAGGACTTCATCCCATACATCATCAGCCCTTTGAGAAAGTCGCCCAGTGGTGACGAAACGCGTCAGGGATACTGAGAGCGCAATTACGTCACGACGACGCTGCGCACGCGCACGAGGCGAAATCCAACGTGGGAACTATACGGCGGCCATTCGGAGTGGAGAGCTGAGTTTTCTGGACGGCAAACAGGCGGCAAACGGCACCCCAGGAATCGGGAGAGTGGTGACAACATTGGCAGTCCTGAAAGAGTCCACAGAGACGCTATTCCGCAGTAAAGAACCGGATGGTGGTGATATATTCACAAACTGCCTTTTTATCATTTTTATCTTGTGAGTGTGATTCTTCCCCCCCCCCCCCCCATTCCCTTCCCTTTTACAATAAATACACAGTGTTATGCTATGGGGCGTGCGCGCTCTCTCTTTTTCTGTTTTATATATATATATATATATATATATATAAATAAAAATAATCATAATCTTCAGCCCTTGTTGTCCCACTGCTGGTTGAAGGTAACCCAATGATCTCACAGGTTCTGCGGTAACAATCCTCTCTTCTCCACGTTGCTCGGATTTCATCCTCCCATCGTACTTCTGATATATATTAGTAGCATGATCCCTGCACGGGATGTAACGCGTGTGAACAGCGAGTCATACAACGTTAGGACAGAACAGCCTGTAATTGGGGAATTTAACAGCGGTTAAGAAGCTGTTCTAAATTGTCATCTTTAAAATGAATGTGTAGGATTCCCGGAGGGGGCGATGGGATGAACACAGCCCAGAGACTGGTCAGAATTGTGGAAAAGTAAAAAAAAAATTCAAAATGAGTGGAGACATGGAGTGGGACGGACAGATGGACACGTGCGAATGATATATATCTGTAAAAAGATTGTGTATGTACACGTACATATATAGATACAGTATATACAAGTGTTGTTACTGTTTATTTCACTTTTGTTACTGTTGTTTATCTGATAAGCTGATAAATGATTCAAAAAAAAGGATAGAAGTGGAAAAGTTGAGTGAAAGAGCGGAATATTTGGGGATTTCTCACGTCCCAGAGCTGATCCCAGACAGCTCAGTTTGTTTTTAGAGTCTTCAATGTAAATTACCTCCAATTACAGTGAAGCTGCCAGATGTATGTATTCTGTGTGTGTTTGCGTGTGAGCCTCGGAGTAACACAGAACACACTTATCGTGGGCAGGGTGACGGCTGGAAGCACCAGGTCTGCGGGATTAGCAGCCAGGAGCATAAATGACCCTATTTCTAAACCTGCACCCCCTATGAAAATCCAACAGTGTCGCTGGAGGCAGCAAGATGTCCTGAATTCTGCCTCCAGGACCCCTCCCCGTACTCCGCAGGACAACAGATACAGTGCAATAAAGATGTGCAGGCCCCACACATGGAGACCAATGGCAGTTAACCCCTTGCTTTCTCTCTTTTTCTTATTTGTGTATATGTAAAGCATGTGACAATGTATAAATTCTACATTCTTACCTCAGCCGACAATAGTTTGATGCTCCTGTTATAAATCTGTCAGAATCCTGATTGTGTGCCTAATTAAATGGCTGCTTCAGTCCATGTAACTCAGCAGCTACAATGTATCCTTATATAATTAAGGTAACATTATCTATTGGTACAGTTTGCAGCTCAAACTGCTGGGAACATTGGCAACAAATTATTAAAAACAGGAAAGTGTTGCAAATTTCTTGCACTGCTGGGGAGGTGGAGAGGTGAGGAGGTGGGTTAAAGTCTGCTATACAAATCAAAGGATGCTTTAAAACGCATTAGAAATAACATTGAGGTTTTATATATATATATATATATATATATATATATATATATATATATATATATATATATATATATATATATATAATCAGCCACAATTATCTAATACTACAAACAGCTTTATCTTTAAAAAAAAACAAAACAAAAAAAAAACATAAGATTTCACGTTTTGCTGCTTTAAAAAACAAACAAAAAAAAAACGGACAAGAAGTTTATTTTGGAAATGTTTCTAAATATTCCAACCTGTGGTCAAAGTGTAACGTTACTAGGGTGTCCTGGGTACCACTGCATTTTATGTATGTACGCCCCGCTTTCTGTTATTAATGTGTAAATATTGTATAAACTGGTTTAAATGGGTTAAACGTCTTAATGTTAAAACAGTTGTAGAATTTCTTGAACGTAGACACAGCACCAGTACTTTTGATAAGACACTTTCACCATTAATCACATCTGCACATCAGGGGGTTATACTAGTCTGAAACTAACCAGGACTGTCCCTTTGTGTAGAATGGGATAAATAAATTAGGAATAACAGTGGACAGCATAAAAGACTTGTTACAATCAACCAAACGATGTTTTATTTAACAGAGTATCACAGGTGACGTGCTGAGAGCTCGCTGCTCTTGTCTACATGACTCGCTCATGGAAACGTTTGCTTGTTCAATTTTACAGCTATCTGGAAATGTGGTAACTTAAAGTAATCCGATGTAGGACAGATGAGGGTTATCACTGAGGTGGATCTAACAAAACTCACCACCTCCAGACCCCCACTCAGCTCCCCCGTTCCTGATAAAAAATAAAAAAAACATTCTCAGACATTTAAAAAATAATTGACAAAAATACTTATTTGAGGCATCAGCCACTTTGATTAAACTGAATAAACACAATACTGCCCATACTCCCATGTGCTTCACAGAGGGACAGATCTTTTTAGCAATATATACAACCAACACTGATGATACCCATTAAGGCTGAAACATGTCTGTGACTGGTTTCTCTGGCTTTGCATCCGATTCCCATGCTGTGCTTAAAAGCTGTGTAATGCAGCGAGCATTCGCTTATAAGGGTTCCATGTAAAAATGGAATTCAGGCAAAAGGCGACACAGTGTGCCCATTTGCATGTTATTTCCCAGAATCCCTTATTGCAGTGGAAGCACTGTAGGCTAGGTGATAATGGCAAAAGTCAGGGTCGCCGACTTGTCTATGACATGTGAATGTGCTCACAAGTGATCTTTTTATTTATACACACACACACACACACACACACCCATACACACAAATCCTATGTAGAATGCTGTATCCCACGCTTTATATTGTGATGCACTTTGCGTCCCATTGGGAGAAAAACGCTATAGGAAATAAAAGTTAGTATTATTATACAGCATAATGTTAGGCTTGCGACTGGATTTGCAAAGATTTCCTTATCTAAGTGTTGCGGTCATGTAAAATGCCTACAGTCATCTCTCCTGCTGGCAGCAAGGCCTGGTAAGTGTGGGCATGCCAGCAGTAATCATGGAGGTTTTCCCTCACACCCTGGTGGGGTGCCCTGTGTATGGATGGGACTGGTCACATGCTCTGACTCCATGGTTAGTGATGTCAGAGGTGTGTCAGCCTCAGAAGTTACATAAGACACAGCACTGTGTCTAAAGTTAGTTCTACCTGAAGTCTGAGTTGAGGAAGGAGTTCGGCTAAGAGGAGTAGTTCAAGTTCTGCAGAGTGTCAGTTATGTTCTAGTAACTCCAGGGGAGACTGTGTCCAGGGACCTGGCGCAGGGCAGTGATTCCTGCGGGAATAGTGAATCCCTGATCTAGGTGACATACCTAACTAAAGGGAGCACGGACGAGATGATCGGCTGAATACCCATTGTGGAGGGCAGCTATGCCCACCGTGACAATAAAGATGGAGCTGATCAGAGAAACCCCTGTGTGTGAGAGTCCAATGATTACACAGGAGGTTGCACCACCGAGGAGTTCCTCGTCAGGATCATCCCCATGCGGACGCAGGGACCCTGGTGAGGTGGAGGCGCTGCACTGGAACTAGGTGAGACTCAGCACACTACCTCAGCTGCCTGTCTGGACGGGTCCTCCCCACACACCATCATGCGGGAGACTCAGGAGTCCTGTAGCCAACAGGTGCACCACCCGACACTACCACACTGTAATGGGGACCGGTTAGACCACAGGGGCCAATGTGAGATTGGGTGGGTCAGGCCGGGCCAGAAATACCGTTACATTTGGAGGCGAGCTGCTGAGATGCAGATCTGTCAACAGGACAGGCTCTAGCTAGGCACATTGGGAAACAGGGAGAGTGTCTGCTGCCACTTTGTGCTGCGTAGGGACGGACCTAGGGGTGGTCAGGGGGCTGACGGGATATTGTCAGTTCGCAGGGACGACCTAGGGGCCTGAAGGGAGTGAGGGGTCTGGAGCCGGGCTATAGCTGACCGAGTCACCTTGAGGCAGTGCTAGTTGGTAGGATGCCTGAAGGGATAGCCTGTTAACATGGTCAGGAATCCTGGAGAGGGTCTGCGCTAGGCTGACCAAGAGAGGTAGACGCCCCAAGTACTGCATGGCAGAGCCAGAGTACCTAGCCCATTCCAGACACTCACCGTAGGGAGCACAGACTGGGAGGAAGGAGTCACAGCAGACACTGAGAGAGTGAGCCTAGCCTGAGGTAGTGCAACACTGGGTCACACCTAGATAAGGTACACATGTGGTGGTGCATCTGAAGCTAATCTTTATTGTGCCGGTGTGGTGGCTGCCCCGCAGAGTGGAGCACCATGTACGATAATTGGTACGAGAGTGAGACAACCCAAAGAATGGAGGATCCGCGTGGTGCGGAGAACCCAAAATGGCGACCAGAGGCTGATGGGGAGGGCACCCGTGGCGTGCACCCCACTGAAGAGCAAACAGTCGCCGAGTTATCGTTAACCAGTCTGCTCTGGAGCGGAGCGAAGGCTGTGGCTGCCCCGTTTTTATCCTGTCTGGGACAGCGAGGGGCCACCCTTGAAGAGTGTGAGGAAATTGTAATAATTGGGGGAGAACCCCGCGAGGAGAACAAACAAACTGACTTTTTGGGCTTAAAAGTCAATCAAAATGGCGGTTCCCGCTTGCTAGGGACACCGCATGGGACAGTCACAGAAAATGTGGCTGGTGCAGGACTTGCAAAAAGCTGGCCGGGAATGGCGCGAACAGCAGAGCCCCGCCCTGATGGGGGGCATGGCGCGAAAGCTATGGCTGCGCCTGCATGGACAGTGACTCACTCAGCCCCCGTGCTGAGTCAACCGCTTAGTCTATGGGACCCTCCCCTGATTTCTACCAGGGGGAGTGACCTTCAACTATGGCCTGTGGGAATGCACCCACTGGGCCCAGGGACTGATATCCAGACGGCACCACTACAAAAAGTAGTTCCGGCCGTGGAAGAGCCGTGCAAAAAGGATGGTTATCTTGCACAGAGGGCGGCTGCCAGGAGAAGGCGGGAACTAGCCGCGGGAAAAGACCCCCACCCTTGTGGGGAAATTGGCGCGAAAACGCTAACCGCGCCCCCCAGGACTGAGAGAGGTGCGGCCTTAATTAAGGGGCATGATATTCCCCTGTGGGACCCGCCCATTATTGCAACCCCTGGGGGCGGGTTCCAGCTCTGTCAGAGAAGGGAGGAGCCGAAGCAGGGAGTGGCGGATCCGGCAACTTCCATCAGTCAGTTGCGAGGAACCACTAAGCTGGAAAGACCTGTACAGGAAGTGGCTCCTGTACAAAGAATGGCCTGCTCCTCCACTGTGGGCATGATGGTCTCCACCCAGCCCTACTCAGTACCCGGCGGGTTGCTAGTGGTGAGGGTGGCCAATACCGAGACAGTGGTTGGGCTATGCCTACAATGCGGGCTGCCCGGAGGCACGGTCAATACGGCGGCACGTTGCCCTCATTGCGGGACTTTATACCTGTGGCCTATGCCCACATTTATTCCAATCCAGCCTGCTGACCCCCCCGGTGGACATGGCAAGGCGCTCCGCCGAGTCCCCGGGCGCGCTATGGATCAACCGCGCCAGTCCCGGAGACAAGGGACTGGAGCCGGTCAAGTCGGCTGGGTCAGTGGCGATCGAGGCGGTTGAAGCACCCCCCGCAATCGGGGAAAAGAGACTTTCACTCCGCTCGGAGACCCCTAAGTCAGGGAAAGGGGATTACTCGGACGAGGACCTCCGTGAGCTGGCGGTGTTAAAAGCGGAGCCAAGAAGGCAGACCGGAAGGGCGACACCCCGTGGGGTGAGTGGTGGCCTTGAGAACAGGGCGTCCCCCGCAGATCGGCGAGCCGACAGACGGAGTCCCGCCATCCCAGGACCTGATCTAGGAGACGGGAGAGAGACGCCTATACCCCTGCGGATGGGTAAGCCAAGCAGCCCTATTACTAACTTGGTTGCAGCAGACGGCGAAGCGCTGGAAGGGCCGCGCCAGGCCCCGAGCGCACGTGGAGTGATGGCATCACTTCCGGCGGCGACGGCGGAGCAACCGGATGTCGTCGTGGAAGAAGAGATCCCGCATGGGGGTCCCACGCAAGATGGCGACGCTTCCGGGGAAGACATCGCTTCCGGTGGTGACGGCGGAACCCGTGGGGAAGTTGCAGCGACGCTTCGGCGATTGGGGGAAGGTCCCCAATCACCTCAACGGCTCAGAGGCTGGATGGGCGATCTGAGGACTGAGGAGGGTGAAGTATCATCCTTTGAATTATCTACGGACAGCCAGGAACGGGTCGCAGCCCCGTGGCAATCACTACCCCGTCCGTATGCCCAACCCCATGCCCTAGCTAAAGCCCCTACCCCTGTCACACGGTCCCCGGGTTCCCCGCCTAGCCTGGAATCAGTGGACATTCCCTCAGAAGAGGAGGGGAGACGGACTGGGGAAAGACAGCGCAGTGGCGCTACGGAAGGTATCTCCAGGGGAGGGGGAGAATTGAGAGCGGCTGCGGAAGGCCGGTGGTTGCCCCCTGCAGTTCCGGCGCCGGTAAAAAAGGCCCCGGGGTCGTCTAGGTGGTCTGTACCGCGATCTGAGCGGTCATCAGGGGTATGTTCCATGGACGATGACAGGGACTCAGGAGGGTCAAACAGATTCCGGGAGAACCGGTGGTGGGCCCCATTATTTGAAGGGTACTCGGCCTGGATGGACCGCACTCGGTTTCTCATCCGGCGAGAGGATGTAGTGGACTATTGGTGGGCGGTGGGAGAGTTTACCCCAGAACAGAGAGACAGGGAGTTGCAGGAGCGCTGGCTTCAAATAGAGCATAGGGAAATAGAACCTATGGGTCCCAGCATCTTGTCAGACCCCGTAGACCCTGATGAACCCCTCTCATGGGTGCTGCCTGGGAGGGCAGGTAAGGCTGACCTGACTAGAATTAGTAGGGCCGAGAGAACCATAATGGCTCGGTATAAATCTTCCCACGGGTTGGAGTACCCGTATGTCCCTGAGCCTCTCATGGATGAGATAGAGGACAACCGGGATAGGTGGCTTAGGGAGGCCATAGAAATGCACCTAGTGGGGAGAGGGAGTTCCGTGATAGGAAAGAAGGCCGAGGAACGGATAGAACATTTAATCCGCATATGGGCCATTGGGAGAAATATCTATAAACACAGAGTAACATATAGACCAGAGAGGGGATTACCCAGGCATTTCTCAGTAACAGTTCTGGATATGGGGGGTAGAGAAGTAAAGAAACCGGACCCCTATCACTATTTTTAGGTGGTACTGTGCATCACGCGGGTCCGTGGCTGCTGGTCGGGGCGGGCTTGGTGGATGACTGTATTCATGTGTACTGCATTATGAGGAAATTTGTGTGATATTAATTATGTTTTCCGTTACAGTGCTTCCTGGAAAGAGGTATACAAATTTAGGTCCCAGCGAGGACGATGGGATTCACCAGGGGGAGAATGTAGCGGTCATGTAAAATGCCTACAGTCATCTCTCCTGCTGGCAGCAAGGCCTGGTAAGTGTGGGCATGCCAGCAGTAATCATGGAGGTTTTCCCTCACACCCTGGTGGGGTGCCCTGTGTATGGATGGGACTGGTCACATGCTCTGACTCCATGGTTAGTGATGTCAGAGGTGTGTCAGCCTCAGAAGTTACATAAGGCACAGCACTGTGTTCTAAAGTTAGTTCTACCTGAAGTCTGAGTTGAGGAAGGAGTTCGGCTAAGAGGAGTAGTTCAAGTTCTGCTAGAGTGTCAGTTATGTTATAGTAACTCCATGGGAGACTGTGTCCAGGGACCTGGCACAGGGCAGTGATTCCTGCGGGAATAGTGAATCCCTGATTTAGGTGACATACCTATCAAAGGGGAGCACGGGCGAGATGATCGGCTAAAGATACCCCATTGTGGAGGACAGCTATGCCCACCGTGACAATAAAGATGGAGCTGATCAGAGAAACCCCTGTGTGTGAGAGTCCAATGATTACACAGGAGGTTGCACCACCGAGGAGTTCCTCGTCAGGATCATCCCCATGCGGACGCAGGGACCCTGATGAGGTGGAGGCTCTGCACTGGAACTAGGTGAGACTCAGCACACTACCTCAGCTGCCTGTCTGGACGGGTCCTCCCCACACACCATCATGCGGGAGACTCAGGAGTCCTGTAGCCAACAGGTGCACCACCCGACACTACCACACTGTAATGGGGACCGGTTAGACCACAGGGGCCAATGTGAGATTGGGTGGGTCAGGCCGGGCCAGAAATACCGTTACATCAGTTTAGAGATGTCATTTTCTTTTCTCCTTGGAAAACCTTCCTCTCAAACGACGTTAACAGGAGATTAAGAAAATGTAATTTTTCGACCAGTTTCCATTTTCTGCTCAGTTCGGTTCACACCGGGAGCGCTCAGATTTGACCAATGAAAGATACTACAACTCGCAAGCAATTAAACATTTGGTGAATGGAACATTTTTCGTAATGTTTTTAATACATTTTTATTTTTACATTATCTGGGCTTGGGGGGGGGGGGGGAGAGGATATTTATACATTTTAAAACCTCGCAGGTGGTGGAAGGGTTAAGGTGTCACGGACGCCCGTGTATTCAGAAAAGCGTTTCCTGGTCAAAGAGGTTTTAAAAAGTAGTGGTACTGTGTCAGTCGTCAAAAGAGTCTACATTTAACAATAAGGAAAAGCAATTGGGAGCATATTTTAGAAAGACGTATACAAATAATATGCCATTTTTATTTACATAAAGAATAAACCCTGTAGAGGTACTCTATGGTTGTAAATTAAAAAGTAGTGGTACTCTTTACCGTCCCCGTACCATTACACTTCCACCGCAGGCTATTCATGGCCGTTCTCTGCCCAGACAGGGGCGATTCTGACGCCTCTTTTTTGGGATCTGAGTGTTTCTCTTCTCACCTTGGAAATAGAAGTCTGGTTTCCTCTGCTAATCCCCCACAGTAAGTTCAGACAGGGGCAGCTCCCAGCTAACCGCTGCCCCCCCCCCCCCCACCCCCTGCAGGGGCAGCTCCCAGCTCCCCCACCCCCTGGCAGGCAGGAGCAGCTCCCACACCCTCATAGCGCAGTGCTGTGCAAATCTCTGTATATATCACGGTGTGTAAATGATGAATCTGAGCCTGTGTGTGGATCATTTTGTGCAGCGCGGCAAGACATCAGGTGCTGGCGTTAGGGGAAATAACTGACAGGGGTGAACATTACACTTTGTGCTGTGTGCCCTGGTTGAGGTCCTTGGAACACTTGTCTCTGTATAATTACCCTTTACTTTCTCTATTTAACGCGTCAGTAATATATGTGTATTTATCCTTATCTATCTATATATACACGTTATACAAGTTATGGTGGGTAAAAAGGTGACAGAAACCCTGCACCATGCAGTGTACAGTAAATAAAAATATCACTTGTGAGCACATTCACACGTCTCAGACACACGCCAACCCTGTCTTTCCTGATTATCTCTTAGGCCTTGCCCCCCGCTGCCTACTACAGCGTCCGCTGTGGCGGACACTGCGCGCACGAGAGCCCTCCCCGCAATGGCGCCGGGCCCGCTGCGAGGGGGGGCCGCAGCGCTTGCGCGAGAGCTACTCCTGCTCTCAGTAGAATTGAGAGCAGGACTCGCGTCGAGCGGCTAGGCACGCCACCCGGCGGTTCAGCCAATGAGGGCGAACCTGACGGGTGACGTCATGGCCGCGCCCCCGTCACTCCTCCGCCACGCCCCCGCCGGTCTCTCCTCCTGCAGTGAGCTGCAGACCGGGGAATCGGCTGAACGCGCCGCCAAAAGCGCGGGCGCGCGTTACAGCGGAGAGACCGGGGCCTTAGCCTTAGCATACAGTGCTTCCACTGCAGCCAGGGATTCTGGGTAGGTGATATTACCCAGAATCCCTGGCTGCCGTGGAAGCACTGTATGATGGGCGATAATGGGGAAAGGCAGAGTTATACACCTGTCTGAGACGTGTGAATGTGCTCACAAGTGATCATTTTTCTTTGCTGTCTATCTATATGTACTGTATATATCTGTGTGTTTATATAATGTGTATATATATATATATATATATATATATATATATATATATATATAAAACAAGATACAATCAGCGCAAATCTCAACAAATTGTTAATGCAGTAATAATCAAAACCACACCTGGCCAAATCAGTCAAAACGAGAGGTATTAACCCTTTAAAATCAACTAACCCTACAAAATGCTGCCACTTAGGTCCACGGCTTCACACTTGCCGCTAGTAATTTGTATAGAAAAGAACGACCTAGGCGCAAATATGCAGGGAGAGAGAAAAAAAGAAGGACATCATAGGGCAGTATATCTGAGCAATTCAGGTGTTAGATGGTAAGGTATGCACTTACACTTAGTACAGCAATTATCAGCCTTTAATCCACTCTGGGATTCAGGAACTCTGCTTCCAACATTGGTCTGTCTCTCTCTGTGGCCTTTGTGTCCTCAGGATCATTAGTTACACAGCATGTGTCTGTTACCGGATAGTACCTGGCAGATGGATGGGTCTCGCAGAAGGAACAGGTAGGGAATAAAAAGGAAGAACAGGGATAGAGTAAAACCTTTTTAATAAAATATAACTAAAAACAAAAAATAGGTATTAAACTCGCATGCTGTGAATTGAATACAAGCAGTTGAGAGTAAAAGCGAGTCTCTCACACTCGATATTGGAGAACGCCGGTTACCAGCACTGTTCGCTCGTGCGGTTACTTCCGCATCACGTGGCCCGGCTCTCGCGAGATTTTGTCTCTGAAATTCGATGATACACTGCCTTGGCTCCGTTGTGAGGAATCAATCTCTCAGCGTGTCTCCAACTGCTCCTGAAAACGCTTGCCCTACGCGTTTCTCCACTTCGGCTTCGGCAGGGGCTGCTGTCACTAACTGATCCCTACCTAGGGTATATATATATATATACCTCTCGTGACTGATTGGTTAAAATAGAAATTGGCTTATTGACATATTATACCATTTAGTACACAATTAGTACACAATATTAGTAGACTTAATCATAAAGAGAGTTTATACAAAGAGATGTCATATGACACTATAGTTTTAATAATACAACAATAATATAAGGGACATTAAAGTAGACATCTAACATAATGTCATTTTGATGCTAAAGTTGATATAATCAAATGAAATAAAATAAACAGGATCTGTCCTGCTGATTCCAATAGTAACCCTTAAATCGCATAGCAACTTGTTCGTATTTGTGATCCAAAATCCTATATTCTGACTTATATTCAGAACCATTGACCCCATAGTAAATCTGTACACGGTCATCCACTTAGTGGGGATACCTTTGGGATACATTAATCAAAAATAGGCCATAAAGGTATACACATGAAATACATTAATCAAAATAGGTCATAAAGGGACATCATGTAACACATATCATTTAAAGGAGAACAATGATGTCACAAATGGACAATGGAGATAACTTTTTATCCATTAAGTTGACAAATCAGGAGTTTATCCAATTGTCATAAATCCTATTAATTATATATCCAAGGAAACAATCCAGAATAATTGTTCATTAATTAGAATTTAACATTCTATGGATGATATTGAGCCCACGTAATTAATATAGAAAAGAAGTAATTTAGTTTTTTAATACTATTCCTTATATTACATTAAATACCTAGTAATGCTGATGTCTTTCCAATATATTAACATATTCATTAGAATCCAATATTAAATTCAATATATTAGAGTGAAGTATATATGGGTTACGTAATTTATTTCTTGTTTATTTATTTATTTATTATCATTGTATACCCTACCCATAATTTTTTCAATTACAATCCAATTCATTGTAATTTAATTTTAATTTATAAACACACCCGTGAAGATAGTAAATATAGTATCTTATAATATAAGCACTTACTATAATCCTAATTTATATAAATTTCAAATTTCTTAGTGACTTCTGGAACTTAATCTAAACATTGAATCCATATCAAACACCATACCTCATCTACAATTAATCAAAGATTATAACATAATTGTTCTCCATTCTTCATTTCAATTTCAATTTACCCACAGGTAACAGATAGATCTCCACACACATAACAATGAGTTCACGTTATGAATATACAATTATAACTTATTAGTCCTAAACATAGTATAGTACATTACACAAGATTGATCTTAATGCTAGAGGGGTTAGCTTAGTTATTTCATAACATTATATTGATTCACATAATAACACAACAAGGAAAAGAGAACAATTGATACATGAAGGATATGTACAAAAAGAAATAATGTACATTACAGTCATACATACTAGATGTATTAAATGGTCACATATAGATCTTAAAATGCCCTTCCCCTCAGTACCCGACTAGCACCCTCTCTATCCACCTTTAAGACCCACCTTAAGACACACTTGCTTAAAGAAGCAAACGAATAGCACTGTGAACATTCTGAACACATGATACATAAAGCTTGGCCCCCTGCAGACGCACTTACCAGAATGCCCTCCTACTGTCTCTGTACGTTCTCCCTACCTACCAATTAGATTGTAAGCTCCTCGGGGCAGGGACTCCTCTTCCTTAATGTTATGTTTATGTCTAAAGCACTTATTCCCATGATCTGTTATTTATATTATCTGTTATTTATTCGATTACCACATGTATTACTACTGTGAAGCGCTATGTACATTAATGGCGCTATATAAATAAAGACATACAATACAATACAAAATGATTACATCAATGGATTTAGGAGCTCAGATAAATAGCAAAGCAGAGTACAGCCTAAAATTAAAGCACTATTGTAGTTTACAATAGACATTATGTTATTATAATAAACATTGACTTAGTGTCAGAGATGGTTATCTAAACTTTTCAGACTATACATGCAGAGTTCGGGGCAAATCTGGTATCCGGCATAGATATATTGACGATATATTGTTTGTGTTGGACGGGAGTTTAGAACTATTACTGACCTTCTTGAATCAATTAAACAACAATCCCTACAACCTTAGATTCACATACAAATATAGTTACACCAGCATTGAGTTTTTAGACTTACAGCTTTATGTATGTAATGGGATATTGGAAACCAAGACATATGTAAAAGAGGTGGATTGTCATAATTTCTTTATGGGGGACAGCGGACACCAAGATAAATGGATCAACAACATCCCTCTAGGTCAACTACAGAGGATTAGACGTAACTGTACTCGAGACCACATCTATCATGAACAAGCACATGAATTAATGGACAGATTTACAGAAAGGAAATATAAGAGAGAAATAGTGGATGAGGCATACAACAAAGCCACACAGATGGAGCGTTCAGATCTATTAACTTATAAATCAAAGGAGGAAGTGGGTCTCAAAGAGGAGAGAAGGGTAAAATATCAGTACCATCTGTTACAAGGTACACTAACTCCTCTCAATATATTAAAAGAATATTCCATAAATATTGGAATATTCTACATAAAGACCCCATTTTACAACAGATATTGCCAACAAAACCTGAAATAATATTCACAAAGGCCCCCAATCTAAAGCAGAGACTGGCACCAAGTTGCCTAAAAAAGGAGTGTGTTAAACCTATAAGTATAACCAATGGTTTTTTTCAAATGTCTAACATTTAGAGGATGTAAATTGAACCCCAATTCACAAAAATCTTTTAGGAAAATAAAATCAGAAATTACGCAAGATGAACATGAAATAAAGGATTTCATAGATTGCAATTCAAGTTATATAATATATATGTTGCAATGTCCATGTAATAAACAGTACATAGGTAGGACGACACGTAAACTGAAATTGAGAATAGCAGAACACATAAAAAACAGAGAGGTTTTTTTGCAACACATTGTATCAAAACACTTTAAAGAACAACATGATCAAAATCCGAATGGTTTAAGGGCGTGCCGATGACGTCGACTAGAGCAGACGGGTGAAGGTAGAGCTCCAGAGACCCACTCAGATAAACACATAAAATAGACACTTTTCGTCCGGAAAAAATCCCCCAAAAACTCCCTCTTACCTCCCAAAGCATAAGGGATGTCAACCAAGGGAAAAAAACAGCCTGTCCAAGGGGTTGGGAGATACTTTACCCCCGCGAAACAGCACACCGATACAGGGGGAAAAAAACAAGATGGCGGATCACCGCCAGGAGCACAAGGCGCACAAGGCCGAGCAGACCCTGCAAGCCCCGCTGAAACTCCCCCCCCGGACGGGGGAATTACGAAAGAGTTCCTTGAGGAACTACATGCCAAACTGCAGAGAACACTACAAGCTGACCTCAAGTAAGCGGTCTCGGCAATCAAGCAGGACATTCAGGGCCTCTAGGAGCGCACCACGACGCTGGAGAACAGGCTTGAAGAGGCCCTGCAACACCAAACTGATGCGGATGAAGAAATCATCCGGCTAGGCCGAGAAATTCATTCCCTCCGCGACGGCCTGGAGGATCAAGAAAACCGGGATCGCCGCCAGAATCTACGGATCCGCGGCATCCCGGAAGCGATCCTACCCGGCCACCTGCGTGAATATATGGCGGACTTTTTCATCTCCATATGTGCAGAACTAGAACAACGCGATATGGAAATCGACAGAGCGCACAGAGCGCTAGGCCCACGATCCGATGACGCGAACCGACGGCGGGATGTAATCGTGCGGCTCCACAGTTACACCACTAAGGACAAGCTCATCGTAGCGTGCCGGGTGAGAGACAATATCATGTTTCGGGGGGAGAAACACTCCAGGTCTACAACGACCTCTCGAAGTTAACGGTGGACCGCCGGAAGGAGATGCGCCCCCTCACACTGCTCCTCCGTGAGAAGGGCATAAAGTATAAGTGGGGATTCCCATTTAAACTGGTCATCAACCATAAAGGCAAATTCCTCTCTATACGATACCCCGAAGACATGGAACACCTAGCGAAGGCCTTGGGCCTAGCCCTGGAACCTCTTCGGACCGCCGAATCAGCCGGAAATCGACCCAGCGACAAGGAGGATCAGCCGATAAGAACTTCGGAAAGGATCGCGGAGAAACGGCATCCCCGAGAGAAATGAGGTAACCGCTGCAATACTTACTCGTTCAGCCGTCCCGGGAGAGCCTCATCATCTGCTCCCAGAAGGTAAAATGGTGGCGCGAGAGGCCTTACTTTTCCAGGGGGCGCCCCATAAGAACTGCAGCGGCCGCTGTCCCTCATGCGCGGCGCATCCCTTTCGACTACCGTCTCAACACACGGTCCTTCATGACGGGCCTGCCCAGACACCGAGCATCTGGATTCGGAGAGTCACCGGAATCACACCAGACCCTACCCCGCGTTGAGCCTCTTGCCCCCCCCCCCCCCCCTCGGCTGAGGGAGGACCGATGCACTACCTGAGGCCGCGAGCAGAGGCTGACCCTGATTTTCCCAGGAATCAATTTGATGTGCGACTGAACCTCAGGACAAATCTTGACCCAGATTGCTGCACCCCGCTGATGATCCTAAGGGACAGGGTCTGTAATGTTAAAACATGTACACACCTTCTCAGTTCGTTTTACCCGTTACCCCAAGTTAAGTAACCCCCCCCCTGGTTGCGCGTAGAGCTGAACGTGGACATAGAGTTTATTTTGCTCCAGATAAAGACCCCCCATCACTGGACCTCCCCCCCCCGTTTCCCCTACCCCCCCACTCCCTCCACCGATACGTCCCCCCCTCCTATTGCCACCCCTCTCCCCCTCCTCTCCCCCCCTAAATCGCGAACCCTTAACTCCCCACCCGAACTCACCTTCCTACCCCCCACCCCCTTCCCCCATGAAAGCTCCTATAGCCAAACTCACACTGCTGGACAATAACCTGATAGGAGACACGCGACGGGATCAGAAAGCCAGAGAAACACTCACAGTAGAAATGCTTTTTTTTTCTTTTTTTATTATTTCCTGCCATTTGGATGTTATTGTTGTACATTTCCCATGCAAAGAATCATAACGTGTATGTAACGAGGTCTGAAAGATGTTTGAACTAATGATGCAAGCCCCCCCTCTAGTCCCATCCCCCCCCCAACCCACACCGGTCCCTGCCCCCCCCCTCCCCTCAAAGTCTCGAGGACCCTTGCGTTATGCCTAAGTTCACATAGGAAGAGCCGCTTCACTGCGGCCATTACAGAACCCCCCAATCACTGTAACGATACCATAAGTAACCAACGCTGAACAAAATATAGAATGATTGATAAATAGCTCTGGGTAATTAGGATACCCACTGAGGTGTCCACTATGCTTTCTAACGAATGGACAGCAGACAAAGCCTATAAGCTGCCTATTATAGAGACGCATCTCCCCCCACCCTCACCCCACCCCGACTTCTCCTCTCCCTCCCCCCTCCCCTCCTTTCCCTTTCCTTCACTCCCCTCCCCGCTCGCTTCCCCCCTCTCACCCCCCCTCCCTCTCACTCCTTGAGCACCCCCAAAACCCCAATACCCCGCAGATCTACGCTTTAGGAACTGTTCAACCTATGAAGAGTGGCTCTCAAAGAGCTGACCATAGGAGGCCACAGGGCCCTCCAAATGTTAGGACTGTACTATTCGCGACTATCTATATGCATAAGGGATATAATATGTGATGAATGGCATCTATACACACACACAAGGCAACCCGACCATTCCCCCAACCCCGCCCCTTCCCCCCCCTTCACCCCTCCCCTACAACCCCCTACACACATCCCCCCCATCTTCCCCATGCAACCCCCCCCATCCCTGGACCATCCCCCCCCTCCTCCCCCCCCCCCCAACGCATCATAGACTCACGTTGCCGGAATTAAGAAAACTCTGGAGAGTTGTCCCTAGAGGGATTCGCACAGGGGGCCACAGGACCTCCTAACTGTCGCAAACGTACAATATGCAATGAACTGTGTACATAAGATGTAAAATATGTGAAGATTGACATCTACCCATTTGTACAATGTACCCCGCTCTCCTCCCCACCCCCACCCCACCCCCTCCCCCCCCATCCCATCTCACCCCCACTCCACTCACCACTCCCCCACCACCTCCCCCACCCCTCCTCCCCCCCCTACCCCCTACCCCGTTCCCCACAGCCCAATAGAGTTTGCAGTACTAACGTTTTTCTTACCTGTCATATGGGAAGTGTATACAAGTGAACCAATGAAACGACTAATATGCTGGAAATACATCAATGTAAATTGTGTACACTAAACCCCTCCCCTCCCTTCTCCCGCCTCACCCCCTCCTCACCCATCTTCCCCTGCCTTTACCCACCTCCCCCCGTCCTCCCCCACCGTCCTCCCCACCCCCCACGGAAAAAAAAAAAAAAAAGGGGCCCCACCCAAGCTCCCCTCCCCTAGACTAAAAACCCTGTCTCCCCCCCCCCCCTCCCCATGGATACAACAAGAGTAGAAACCCAACCCCAAGCTCCCAAATAATAGGTGCACCGCCCCACAAGACCAAGTGTCCTAAACCTTCCCTCCCGAGGGGCTTCACCTTAAAACCACTCTAGTTAAGACGGTAATATTACACCCGATACGGACGAAAACAGAGATACCCAAGGGTCTCCACCCTGCCCGAACCTGCTGGAGGTCATCACCGGACCCGCCCCCAAGGGTCTTAAACCCTACAAGCCGGTCTTTAGTCCAGACCGGATCTCAACCTTTACGACCCTTTCAGGGTCGACTTTCTTCCCCCCCACCTTTCCCCGCTGTTACTGTCCCAGCGGGCCCCCTGCTCACCCATCCTCCCTCCCCCTGCTGAGAACCCCTAACCTTAAATTAGCTAAAGAACACACCGACTCTTGACAGAGAGTAAGACCCACTCATTTAAATTCGAGCCTGTAGTTTCCTACTTAGAAGGGAGAGCCCTCACCAACTAGAAGAAAAAACCTAGATAACATGGACCATCAACAAGCATTAAAAATAGTGTCCTTGAATGTCAAGGGCCTAAATAACAACAGAAAGCGCAGGCTTGCTCTCCAGGAAATAAAAAAGTCTGGTGGCGATGTTGTTTTCCTTCAGGAGACCCATTTTACGTCTCAGGACCCACCTAAAACATTTCAACAAACATACCCGATGAGCTATTTCTCATCGTTCAGTAGTAAGCGCAGAGGGGTTGCCATTCTGATCCGTCAGGGCACCCCATTTAATTTAACAAAAATTACGGCAGATCCAGAGGGAAGATTTATTGTGGTCTACGGCTCACTTTCGGGTTCGGCAATCGCCCTCGTTAACCTCTACGCCCCAAACGAGAACCAGACAGAATTTCTAAAAAATGTTCTGGAAAAAATTGACCCAAATTATATATCCTCACTGCTAATCGCGGGAGATCTGAACATGGCTCTTAACCCAAATGAAGACAAATCGAGCACCCCAGGATGACAACACTCAACCCAATCCCAAAGACTGGGGAAAAAATTTAAAGATATTATGGGTGAGTTTTCCCTAGAGGAAATTTGGAGAACACAACATCAGGGACAAAGGGATTATACCTTTTACTCGGCACCTCACCAGACCTATTCCCGTATTGACTATTTCCTTGCAACCAAGAATGTCCTAGAGGCCCCCACTAAGTCAGATATAGGCCATATAACGTGGTCAGACCATGCTCCCATCTCCCTGAACCTATCCATTCCATTTGTCAAATCGACCTCATATAGCTGGAAACTGAATGACACCCTATTGAACCATGCCGAGATTGTCAGAGAGATCAAAAAAACTCTAAAGGAATATTTTAGAATAAACAAGGGTTCAGTCTCATCTCCAGCAATCCTGTGGGAGGCCCATAAGGCGACAATTCGAGGAAACCTTATCTCAATTGCCGCCCACAGGAAGAAAACTAAAACCAAATTAACTAAAGAGCTGACAGATAAAATAATCAAATTAGAACAGCTACACAAAGCTAACCCCTCTCGGAAAATATACAAACAATTGACAACCGCTAGGAACGACCTACAGGTGATCCAAATGGACAGTGTAGAAAAAGCTCTCAAATGGACGGGTCAGAGGTATTATGATAAAGGGAACAAGGCCGATAGACTTCTTGCCAGTAAGCTAAGAGGAATACAAAAGAGATCACAGATAACTGCAATAAAAAATAGCTCTGGGGAGATAGTACAGTGAGAAAAAAATAGCAGAGGAATTCACCAAATTTTACACCAAATTATACAATCTGAGAGCTCACTCTGCAAACTCAAACAACACTGATCTGCCGACAGCAATAGACTATTTAAATGAATGCGAGCTCCCCTCATTAACAGAGGAAGAAAATATTAGACTAAATGCAAAAATAACATTTGAAGAACTGTCGGCCGCCGTGAAGGCATCAAAAATATCCAAAACACCGGACCCCGATGGTTTCACAAATGCCTACTATAAAAAATTTCTACCTATCCTATCAACCCATTTATTGACTTGTTCAACTCATTCTTAGAAGGAAGTCCTATCCCGCCCTCAATGTCGTCCGCTAATCTGGCCATAATTCTCAAAGAGGGTAAGGACCCTACTCAATGTGGTAGTTATAGACCAATCTCATTGTTGAACAACGACCTCAAATTATATAGTAAGATCCTGGTGAACAGACTCAATCCCATCCTGCCGAGACTAATACACACAGACCAAGTCGGCTTTGTCCTGGGCCACCAAGCCTCGGACAATACCCGCAAGATAATTAATATAGTCGATCATACCCACCTGACAGGCACAAAGGCTATGCTACTGAGTTTAGATGCGGAGAAGGCATTTGACAGGATTGATTGGCTATTTCTTGACCACACGCTGACAAAATTTGGCTTCAGAGACTCATTTCTAACAGGAGTTCGGGCGCTCTACCAAAACCCGTCCGCTTTGGTACGGTTATCTGGCGGAGGCTCCGAAAGGTTCCAAATTAAAAATGGAACACAACAACAAGGATGCCCCCTATCCCCCCTTCTTTTTGCCCTCACGATCGAACCACTGGCGTCTAAAATTCGAAAAAACACGAATATTCAGGGCATAGCTATTGGAAAAGAACACTACAAAATTTCTCTATTCGCTGATGATATCATTCTTACCCTAACTAGACCCCAAACCTCCCTTCCTAACCTTCAAAGGGAACTATCAGAATTTGGAAAGATATCAGGATACAAAATAAACAGCGACAAATCCGAGGCCCTAAACCTTAGTCTCCCAGATCCCGAAGTTAAATTACTCAAATTAAATTTTAGTTATAGATGGTGCTCTTCACACATTAAATATCTGGGAATTAATGTGTCAAGACATTACCGGGATAATTACCTGAAATTAGGGGAAAAGATTAAAAAAGATCTAGATCAGTGGGAAGGTTACCAGATCTCATGGATCGGGAGGATGATATCCGTTAAGATGAATATACTCCCAAGAATGTTATACCTATTTCCGGGCACTGATCTGAAAAACATACAAAATAGAATATTCCACTTTATTTGGAAGGGCAAAAGACCCAGAGTCGCCAGATCGGTCCTGTTGGCACCAAGATCCAAGGGGGGCCTAGGAGTCCCAGATCTTCAAAAATACTATTTCGCCGCCCAACTCAAGCAGGCAGTAACGTGGAACACAGACCCGGCCCTTTGTTGCTGGGTAGAAATGGAAACTCAATATGCCAAGATGCCTTACCTGCAAGCCTGCCTCTGGAGTCTGGACAGAGGAGATCAAGACTTGAGGGCCAAATATCAAATCAGAGAATTGGACACATTCAAATATCTTCAAATCAGACATTTAATTCGACAAACATGCCCACTCCCAGAATACCCCACTCTCACGAGATTTGAATATCTCTGTAAGGTCAAGACCCATCAGAAAGGTCTTATATCTGAGATCTACCGGATTCTGGAGAATCCAACGACCTTAATCCAGCACGATTATATGCTCAAATGGGCCTCAGACCTGAGCATCCCTATAGACAGAGACTTGGGAAGAAATCTGGCAGGCAGCCTCAGAAACTTCCCTATGCACCACAATAAAGGAAAATATCTATAAAGTTATGTTTGGCTGGTATCTTACCCCAGCACGATTAAACCAAATCTACCCTCTGGCATCAGACCAATGTTGGAGAGGCTGTGGCAATAGAGGGGACATGGTCCACATCTGGTGGTCATGTCCAGAAATTGTTAAGTACTGGGCCAAGGTCCAAATTTTGATAAAAGAGGTCACTGACCTAGATTTACCTATTGAGCCACTGACTTCCTACTGGCCAGACCGATGCCCGACATTGTCCGACCAACTAGGAAATTAATATCCTTCATTCTCACTGCGGCGAGATGTGAGATTGCGGCCTCCTGGAGGAAAATGACCACACCAGCCTTGGGATCAATAAAAAAGAGAATTAATGAGGTGATGCTCATGGAGCGGCTGACTGCCATCCTGAGACAAAACCTTCCTGCGTACGAATCAGTATGGGAACCATGGATTCTTCTAACCAGGGACAGACAACCCGCCCCACCAAGGTAGAGAACAAAAAACTCCTCCCTCAAGGGAACAAAAATCCTGATAAGATAAAACATCAACCTACACCTCAATCAAATTCCCCTCAGTCAGGAGGCAAACCCCCCTTTCCCACTTTACCCCTCCCCCTCCCACCCCCCTCCTCACCCCCCTCTCTGCCTTCCCCTCTTTAAGGCAACCCCCGTCTCGACAACTTAGTTTGTCTCTCTTTACTCCCCAAAAAAACTGTTAAAACTATTAGGTACTGTGAATTGCAATGTATTTTCTTTTTCTGTTGTAACAATGCCTAATAAAAAACTTTATGGAAAAAAAAAAATCCGAATGGTTTGAAATTCTTTTGAATTGATAAAATTCATCCGAATTGGAGAGGTGGTAACCAGGTCATTAAGATATCTAGGCAAGAAACCTTTTGGATATATACCTTGAAAACTTTAATACCACAAGGTATGAACATCGATATCGACCTGGGATCATTTCTCAAAGAATAAGATTACCTTTCTCTAACTAAACCTCAATTTCAGTTCTCTGTGCTGTATATATATATATATATATTATATATACAGATATACTATGGGGTCAATGGTTCTGAATATAAGTCAGAATATAGGATTTTGGATCACAAACACGAACATGTTGCTATGCAATTTAAGGGTTACTATTGGAATCAGCAGGACAGATCCTGTTTATTTTATTTCATTTGATTATATCAACTTTAGCATCAAAATGACATTATGTTAGATGTCTACTTTAATGTCCCTTATATTATTGTTGTATTATTAAAACTAACTATAGTGTCATATGACATCTTCGTATAAACTCTCTTTATGATTAAGTCTATTAATATTGTGTACTAATTGTGTACTAAATGGTATAATATGTCAATAAGCCAATTTCTATTTTTACCAATCAGTCACGAGAGGTATATATATATATATATATATGAAAGAAAAAAGAAAAGAAAACAGGCGCACACCTAGTGCATTAAAGTTTAACAATAATTTTATGGAACATTTAAAACCAGACAAATGCCCACTCACAAGTAAAGCGTTATTTGAAAGCAGTTATGAGATTGGCCCTCATAAGCCAGTGGTGCCGTTCGAGCCTGTAATGGTGTCCTCTCGTGCGCGGTCTCCTTCTACCGGAAGTGACGCTCACCCGGTCTGGTGTCCCGCACAAAACGGAAGTCCCTCCAGGAAACCGAGGCCTCTCCTGACTGCCTCTAGCTGCTGCACCACCAATCAAGCCAAACGATGTGTCCACTGATCTGCTTTGCTGAGCCTCCCACAAGCTGCGTTCCTCTCAGTCTGCTCTCAGTGGGACAAATGTCTGCTCTGCTCTAGCCACGCCCTACAAAACGCGTAGGGAGTGGCTAGAGCAGAGCAGACATTTGTCCCACTGAGAGCAGACTGAGAGGAACGCAGCTTGTGGGAGGCTCAGCAAAGCAGATCAGTGGACACATCGTTTGGCTTGATTGGTGGTGCAGCAGCTAGAGGCAGTCAGGAGAGGCCTCGGTTTCCTGGAGGGACTTCCGTTTTGTGCGGGACACCAGACCGGGTGAGCGTCACTTCCGGTAGAAGGAGACCGCGCACGAGAGGACACCATTACAGGCTCGAACGGCACCACTGGCTTATGAGGGCCAATCTCATAACTGCTTTCAAATAACGCTTTACTTGTGAGTGGGCATTTGTCTGGTTTTAAATGTTCCATAAAATTATTGTTAAACTTTAATGCACTAGGTGTGCGCCTGTTTTCTTTTCTTTTTTCTTTCATAGGTATTCCTAGGGAGTTGTGATCCCTTATAAACGGGCTGCCTATACCTGGATGCATTCACTTGGAACAGGACTCTGTGACTTTTAAGGTTTTTTAAAAGTTTTTTGGAAAAAAGTTTTTATTTTCATTTTTTCATATTTTTTATATTTTTTATTTTATTCTATATTTTTTGTATTACAACATAAAAAATTTTTTTTTTCCAGAAGCATTTTTTAACAATTTTGTTATGTACACTTTGTATTAAAGTTATTACACATTTTATCTTAGAATCACATAGGGTTTTTTAATTATATTATTTCACTTTAGCCACCCCATAGGTTGTATCAACGCAGTTGGCTACTTATTCACAGTTAGGCAGGTTGTTGCATTAGGCGCTCCTTTATTATTTCTGTTTTGTTTTGATATATATATATATATATATATATATATATATATATATATATATATATATATATATATACCCTAGGTAGGGATCAGTTAGTGGCAGCAGCCCCTGACGAAGCCGAAGTGGAGAAACGCGTAGGGCAAGCGCTTTCAGGAGCAGTTGGAGACACGCTGAGAGATTGATTCCTCACAACGGAGCCAAGGCAGTGTATCATCGAATTTCAGAGACAAAATCTCGCGAGAGCCGGGCCACGTGATGCGGAAGTAACCACACGAGCGAACAGTGCTGGTAACCGGCGTTCTCCAATATCGAGTGTGAGAGACTCGCTTTTACTCTCAATTGCTTGTATTCAATTCACAGCATGTGAGTTTAATACCTATTTTTTGTTTTTAGTTATATTTTATTAAAAAGGTTTTACACTATCCCTGTTCTTCCTTTTTTTCCCTACCTGTTCCTTCTGCGAGACCCATCCATCTGCCAGGTACTATCCGGTAACAGACACATTGTGATTGCTGTGTAACCAATGATCCTGAGGACACAAAGACCACAGAGAGAGACAGACCAACGTTGGAAGCAGAGTTCCTGAATCTCAGAGTGGATTAAAGGCTGATAATTGCTGTACTAAGTGTAAGTGCATACCTTACCATCTAACACCGGAATTGCTCAGATATACTGCCCTATGATGTTCTTTTTTTCTCTATCCCTGCATATTTGCGCCTAGGTCGTCTCTGTCGCCTCTCTCTCTCTCTGTCGTCTCTCTCTCTCTGTGTCGTCTCTCTCTCTCTGTGTCGTCTCTCTCTCTCTCTGTCGTCTCTCTCTCTCTCTCTGTCGTCTCTCTCTCTCTCTCTGTCGTCTCTCTCTCTCTCTCTGTCGTCTCTCTCTCTCTCTCTGTCGTCTCTCTCTCTCTCTCTGTCGTCTCTCTCTCTCTCTCTGTCGTCTCTCTCTCTCTCTGTCGTCTCTCTCTCTCTCTGTCGTCTCTCTCTCTCTCTCTCTCTCTCAAAAATAAGCTTGAGCCCACCAAATAGAATAACCCTACACATTTCTCTGATCCCACGTTCAGAGTGAAAAATCAAACCATAACTCAGCAGTCTTTGCCACACCCAGGCAGAGAAGGGGTTAAAAGCAATGCAGGCTGTTTTTAATTGACTAATGTTTTTCTCTCTGAGTTTTGTTGCTTGCATTTTTTTTTTAAAGAAAAGTTCAAATACAAAACAAATAGAAAAAAAAATAACACTATTAAAATAAGCTAAACCTGAAGGGACCCAGCGCTCAGCAAGAAATCCTGGTGTGACTGGGTGGGTGCAGCTAAGGGAGAATGGAGAACAAGCAAAGACACCCACAAGGGGGATATAGGGACCTTCATCTTTAATCGGATGCTCTTAAAGGCGCAATCCATGCATTATTCTACATGTGTTTTTTAAATGAATCCACTCTGCAGTATTAGATAATACTTATTACCTTTTTTTTAATTTTAAAATTCAACTCTTAATGCCATTTTAATATACTGAGCATCCTTTGATTTCTACAGTAAGTTTTAGCCACCTCTCCAGCAGTGCAAGATCTTTGCAACACTTCTGTTTGTGATCATTTGTTGCCAATGTTCCCAGCAGTTTGAGCTGCAAACTGTAACAATAGATAATGTTACCTTAGTCATATAAGTTTGTGCACCCCTGGCTTAAAGCAGAGAAGGGAGGGGGGGGGGGGGGGGCACAGATATAGCAAGACACTGTCCCCAGCACCGCATACGAAAAAGTAAAAGTCTGTGGCGCAGAGAACCGCGTCACTCCCACTTAAGCATTTTAATATCTGCAGAAGTGGGGGGGGGGGAGGGGTAACAGGAGTTAAAGGGAGGTGTTAAGTCCGGATCGTCCTGTGCTGTTCTCCCTCAGGTCCTCTGAACTGCCCCAAAGCTTAATGAGACAAGCGCTAATTACTGTCAGTGCTGGGTGCAGGCCGCTGTGGGATAAGCATGTCAAACAAAGGCGCAGGAGCCAGAGAGAGGCCAGGGGCGGCTCAGATACAGTGTGAGAGAGGCCAGGGGCGGCTCAGATACAGAGTGAGAGGCCAGGGGCGGCTCAGATACAGAGTGAGAGAGGCCAGGGGCGGCTCAGATACAGTGTGAGAGAGGCCAGGGGCAGCTCAGATACCGTGTGAGAGAGGCCAGGGGCGGCTCAGATACCGTGTGAGAGAGGCCAGGGGCGGCTCAGATACAGTGTGAGAGAGGCCAGGGGCGGCTCAGATACAGTGTGAGAGAGGCCAGGGGCGGCTCAGATACAGTGTGAGAGAGGCCAGGGGTGGCTCAGATACAGAGTGAGAGGCCAGGGGCCGGCTCAGATAGTGTGAGAGAGGCCAGGGGCGGCTCAGATACCGTGTGAGAGAGCCCGTGGCAGCTCAGATATTGTGTGAGAGAGGCCAGGGGCAGCTCATTTACCGTGTGAGAGAGGCCAGGGGCGGCTCAGATACTGTGTGTGAGAGAGCCCGTGGCAGCTCAGATATTCTGTGAGAGAGGCCCGTGGCAGCTCAGATACTGTGTGAGAGAGGCCAGGGGTGGCTCAGATACCGTGTGAGAGAGGCCAGGGGCGGCTCAGATACCATGTGAGAGAGGGGCCAGAGTAGCTCAGATACCGTGTGAGAGAGGCCAGGGGTGGCTCAGATACCAGGTGAGAGAGGCCAGGGGTGGCTCAGATACCAGGTGAGACGGCAGATATCCTGGCTCAGTCTGTACATTTTCAGATCTGCTGTAAAACCTCAGACCCCCATTTCTTTTATATTTAAACCAGCCAGGTCTATCTCAAGCAGATTTGAAGTCCCTTCCTGCATTATGTTCCAACCCTGCGGGGAGGATATGCCATGTACCCACCACCCTCTCTGTGAAGTACCAACACCCTGCGGGGAGGATATGCCATGTACC
Organism: Ascaphus truei; assembly: GCF_040206685.1. NCBI lineage: Eukaryota > Metazoa > Chordata > Amphibia > Anura > Ascaphidae > Ascaphus > Ascaphus truei. The sequence continues at coordinate 284,173,122 of NC_134487.1, forward strand.
CGCCACCCTCTCTGTGAAGTACCAACACCCTGCGGGGAGGATATGCCATGTACCCGCCACCCTCTCTGTGAAGTACCAACACCCTGCGGGGAGGATATGCCATGTACCCACCACCCTCTCTGTGAAGTACCAACACCCTGCGGGGAGGATATGCCATGTACCCACCACCCTCTCTGTGAAGTACCAACACCCTGCGGGGAGGATATGCCATGTACCCACCACCCTCTCTGTGAAGTACCAACACCCTGCGGGGAGGATATGCCATGTACCCACCACCCTCTCTGTGAAGTACCAACACCCTGCGGGGAGGATATGCCATGTACCCACCACCCTCTCTGTGAAGTACCAACACCCTGCGGGGAGGATATGCCATGTACCCGCCACCCTCTCTGTGAAGTACCAACACCCTGCGGGGAGGATATGCCATGTACCCGCCACCCTCTCTGTGAAGTACCAACACCCTGCGGGGAGGATATGCCATGTACCCGCCACCCTCTCTGTGAAGTACCAACACCCTGCGGGGAGGATATGCCATGTACCCGCCACCCTCTCTGTGAAGTACCAACACCCTGCGGGGAGGATATGCCATGTACCCGCCACCCTCTCTGTGAAGTACCAACACCCTGCGGGGAGGATATGCCATGTACCCGCCACCCTCTCTGTGAAGTACCAACACCCTGCGGGGAGGATATGCCATGTACCCACCACCCTCTCTGTGAAGTACCAACACCCTGCGGGGAGGATATGCCATGTACCCGCCACCCTCTCTGTGAAGTACCAACACCCTGCGGGGAGGATATGCCATGTACCCGCCACCCTCTCTGTGAAGTACCAACACCCTGCGGGGAGGATATGCCATGTACCCGCCACCCTCTCTGTGAAGTACCAACACCCTGCGGGGAGGATATGCCATGTACCCGCCACCCTCTCTGTGAAGTACCAACACCCTGCGGGGAGGATATGCCATGTACCCGCCACCCTCTCTGTGAAGTACCAACACCCTGCGGGGAGGATATGCCATGTACCCGCCACCCTCTCTGTGAAGTACCAACACCCTGCGGGGAGGATATGCCATGTACCCGCCACCCTCTCTGTGAAGTACCAACACCCTGCGGGGAGGATATGCCATGTACCCGCCACCCTCTCTGTGAAGTACCAACACCCTGCGGGGAGGATATGCCATGTACCCGCCACCCTCTCTGTGAAGTACCAACACCCTGCGGGGAGGATATGCCATGTACCCGCCACCCTCTCTGTGAAGTACCAACACCCTGCGGGGAGGATATGCCATGTACCCGCCACCCTCTCTGTGAAGTACCAACACCCTGCGGGGAGGATATGCCATGTACCCGCCACCCTCTCTGTGAAGTACCAACACCCTGCGGGGAGGATATGCCATGTACCCGCCACCCTCTCTGTGAAGTACCAACACCCTGCGGGGAGGATATGCCATGTACCCGCCACCCTCTCTGTGAAGTACCAACACCCTGCGGGGAGGATATGCCATGTACCCGCCACCCTCTCTGTGAAGTACCAACACCCTGCGGGGAGGATATGCCATGTACCCGCCACCCTCTCTGTGAAGTACCAACACCCTGCGGGGAGGATATGCCATGTACCCGCCACCCTCTCTGTGAAGTACCAACACCCTGCGGGGAGGATATGCCATGTACCCGCCACCCTCTCTGTGAAGTACCAACACCCTGCGGGGAGGATATGCCATGTACCCGCCACCCTCTCTGTGAAGTACTTCCTCACGTTTCGCCTTCGCCTCCCTCCCTCCAGCGTCAGATCTCTCGTTACAGCACTTCCCTCCTGCACACATTGAAGTGCCTTCTAAACGGGCCCAATGTGGGAATCAAAAAGATGTATATTGAATTTCTCCACTATTTCTGCGTAGTTTCCCCGAGAGTTGCAGGGTGATGGTGCGGAGAGGAGGCCTCCATCAATTCAACATCTCCCTAAACAGCCGAAAACATCGCCCCTCACAATGCAGTGAGTACCGGTGTAGGCTGCTACAGAGCATCACTAAGATGTACAGGCATACCCCGGTTTAAGTACACTTACTTTAAGTACACTCGCGAGTAAGTACATCTCGCTCAATAGGGAAACGGCAGCTCGCGCATGCGCCTGTCAGCACGTCCTGAACAGCAATACCGGCTCCCTACCTGTACCGAAGGTGTACACAAGCGGGGAGACTATAGAGCCTGTTACACATGCGTTATTTCCATCAGTTATGCACGTATATGACGATTGCAGTACAGTACATGCATCGATAAGTGGGAAAAAGGGAGTGTATCACTTTAAGTACATTTTCGCTTTACATACATGCTCCGGTCCCATTGCGTACGTTAATGTGGGGTATGCCTGTACTTTATAAAACTGGGATACAATCTCAGTCAGCACCTGGGGAAGCCGTCGCTAACTAGGGGGCTGTCCCCCCCCACTGGAAGAGCGGGATCATTCTTTAGGTGCGCTCTCTCTTACGAGGGGAATATGTCACTCACTGGAAACGCGTTCCTCTCTTAAAGGAGCAATTCATGCAATATCCCGTGTTTTATTTTGAATAAATAAATCATTCCTGTAGTATTGGATAGACTTTTTTTTTTTTTTTTTAATTCATCTCAATGCTCAGTGGCTCAGTGAATAAAGACAGAGTTTGAAGCAGGGGAACCTGGTTCAATTCCTGGTGTGCCCAGGCACCAAAAACATAGATTGTAAGCTCCCCGGGGCAGGGACCTGTGCCTGCAAAATGTCTCTGTAAAGCGCTACGTAAAACTAGCAGCGTTATACAAGAACATGCTATTATTATTAATGCAATTTTTAACGAGTTTTAATATACTGAGCATCCTTTGACAAAGTTAACACTCCCCAGCAGTGCAAGATTTTTGTAACTTTCCTGTTTCTGATATTTTGTTGCCATTGTTCCCAGCCGTTTGAGCTGCAAACTGTAACAACAGATAACCTTAGTAGTTGAGTTACACTGACTGAAGGATTGATTGAAACTAAAAGGCGGCCATTTAGTGAACCCTGGGAAGCAGGCTCTTTGCTGATCGATCACGGGAGAACAATTCGATCCTTAGCTTTGGTAATTAGTTTTCAATAAAGGTAATAAAAAGGCGGCATCTATTAAAAGTAAAAATATATATATATTTTTAAGATTGCCTCTTAAAGAGGACGTGTCACACACTGGAGGAGCACGGTCTCTCTTTAGGTGGGCTGTCTCATTGAGGGGGAGGGGCGGGGGGGGGGGGGGAAGAAGTGTCACCCACTGGAAGAGCGTTAAAAATCAGACGTTCGAGTGAGAATTGGTTAAATATTCAAATTTCGTTTTTTTGCCACAGCTCACATTGTTCACTGGCTGTTAACAGCCAAGGGAAATACAGAAACCACACAGCAGGTGGGAGCAGCCTAGGCACACACAGCAGAGACCTAGTTAGGACGCTCCTTCACATATTAAAAAAAGAACACACACCAGCATTTGACGTTTTGGTTAGTTACCAGCTCGTCCTCCGCCCAGGCCGCTCTCGGACTCCGAAACTGCGGCGGAAACCACGACGATTCCAATCCGGTGCAACAACCAATTCTCTGAACCATTTGCACATTTTTATTGGCTCCGAGCGGATATTTTGTCACGTACCAAACGGGACGCTTAATGCCACTTCATTGTAGATGCCACGTTTGTGCAACAACACATTGTAACCGAGAACCTCGCCTGCCCCGCGCACCTTGGACTCAAAATGAGCCAACACTTGGGATTCATTTTCACATTTTTAGCCTTTTCATAACGCAGCCCGACACGTCCGAACGGCAAGGCCTGTTCCTGGCGTCACCCGCAGCCGCGTAACGTAGCAAGGATTTGCAGGAATTTCACAGCATTGTTGAGAAAATAAAGATAAACATTAAAGAACAAACTCTGCTGTGACCGAGGCTTCACTTTAATTCAGGATCATTTACTTTTCATTATAAAAAGCCTTTTTAACCAGTGGATTCTTTAGTTCTAGTGTTTGAAATGTGACCATGTTCGAGAACGACGTTTTTACATTTCCCTAACGTTGAACAAAGTTTGGAAGTACTTGTAATCAGCCCCGCCAAACCCCCCCCTCTTTCTTTTTGAAGTCTCTTTGATCACTGTTTGCAGGGACGTGATCCTTTTTGTAGATCGATCTGTGTCCACTTTTAAAATGGCTGCCATTTATCTCTAAAAAAATAAACTTGAAACCAAGAAAGCACAAGGCTCTAGGCCCAGCCTGGTTCAGCAGATCAGTTTCTTCTAGGATGTAAGTGAATGCAGTGACATGAGTAGGTTAAATCCGGGGTGCACAAACAATTGGGGGGGTTACTTTCTAAAGGGGCACTGCACAGGCACGTACGTACATAGCATCGTTCATTGAAATTGCACGTGATCGGCCATTTTTTCGCCGTCGTTTGAGGGCGCTATTAATTGCATGGAGGAAAAGTGGGGAGCAACATGAAAAGTTTGCGCACCCCCAGGCTTAAATAACACATTTCTCGGAAAAAAAACAAAACAAAAAACAGACAAGTATTTGTAAATATCAAAAAAAAAAAAATATATGTAGTATATGTAACATTCTTTATGTATTTTGGTGATCAGACCGTTTGTCAGTCCTCCAAGCAGCATCCAAATTGTTAGTTTTGCTTGGTCTTGCTTGCAAAGTAATTACAAAGCGCTCCTTTATCAAAGAGAAGAATCTGCTCTAGTTGAATTCAGTATTAACGGAGAAAAGCAAAACGTTCAACTTCCCCCAGGCATTAATGAGTTGCGGTAACAGTGACAGTCTGCAGAGACAAGCACGCGGTTTTTACGCTGTGTGCGACTGAAATCGCAGGAGAGAACTGTCAAACCGCGGCTCCCCTGCAAACCTTCAGCTTCTAATAAGAACCGAAATTGTAAAACATACAGGACACCTACAAGCTCATATTGAACCCCCAAAATAACCACAACATATATATAAGCATATGAGTGTCACAGAGGAGTGCTACTGGGCATGGCAATATATATTTAAAACCAGAGACAGAACATAAAACACAGACAGAGCTTAGGCACTGTACCGTGTATACGTTTCACTGGATGTGCACTGAGCTCTGTCTGTGTTTTATGTTCTGTCTCTGGTTTTAAATCTAATAAGAACCGGACAGAAATAAAATGCAGAAATGTTGAATACAGTATTAAGAGTTTACATTTTATAGGATTTCTCCCCAAATTTACTTTACCTTCATACAGGCTGCAAATTTCTCACCCAAAAGCAGCTCGGACATCAGGGTGTGTGAACCCCATTCAGTTATCCTCGGTGTAGTTTAACCCCTTAACAGGTGTCACTAGATTGTAAGCTCTTCGGGGCAGGGACTCCTTTCCCTATTGTTACTTTTATGCCTGAAGCGCTTATTCCCATTATTATATTATTATGCCACGTGTATTACTGCGGTAACGCGCTATGACATGGATGGCGCTTCATAAAGACACGCATATACCCTAGAACCGCCACCGACCAGAGCATTAAATTGCATCACTTCTGCGCCGTCCCGTGTTACTAAAGTAGCGTGAAAATGGCACCCCGTTCCCGCGGGGGTAGCACCGTGACAAAGTGTCTGACAAACTCCAGCCTTTTGCCCCTTTCTCTTTATTTTTGGCATCCTAACATGGAGATAGATGGGCGGGTCTGACACCCTCATTAACCTCTTCAGTGCCAGAAACCGGACCTGCCGTGTCATCGCTGAACATGCAAAGCCCTCCTGGCAGAGAATGGGATACAGGTTTTTACACTGTGTAAAAAAAAAAAGGCACAACACAGGTCAACAGAAAATACGAGGGGACAATTACGAGACAAATCAACGCTTAACCTCTTAGCTGCCAGCAGGGCAGACAATGCATTGAAAAGCAGCAAAAAGGGGGAATACACATACATACAGTATATGGTACACAAGTGCAGCAGTGAGTTCACCAGCAGTAAAACTACTGCCCCTCCAATGAGGGGGCATTCCCCTTCCACCCCACTAATAACCTTCCAACCCCCACCCCGAAAACCCCAATTATTACATTTATTTGACATCTCAATGCCCCCCCCCCCCTATCTGTGCTGCAGATTCACTCGTTTCTACTCTACATATATGAAAATGAAAGCAGTATTTCATGTTTTTGACTAATAATATACCAGTTTCTGAACAAAACACTTCCACAGCCCCTAAACGTCCTCAAAGGGAATAGAACCTATGCAACATCTCGGCAATCACGTCACCGCACCAGCTGGGGTTTCTCTGGTGCGGTAGGGAGTAGGCCGTTGGGGGGGCAGACTGCGATGGGGTGTACGCCGCACGGGGGGGGGGGGGGGGGGGCATGGGAAGTAGGCCGCGGGAGGGGGGCATTAGACGCTCCTCTACATTTCTCTAGTGTCTCAAGTCTTTGCTTCACAGCCTGTTCCACTGGACTTTCTCAATGCTTTGGGGAAAAAAGTCCACTTATTTTGAACAAATCCACCCTTTTAAAACCATAATTCTCTTGTTCTGCGTTTTCTTTCCTTAAAATGAATCAGTGAAATGACCTGAAATGATCGTACAAATCTGATTACAGGTCTCGCAATCTGGTCTCTATAAAAGCATTGTATACATTATGGGGGTCGTGTGTCAGACAGACTAAGAGAGTTGTTTTTTGCCATTGACACGAAGAAAGGAATTTGAACGTGTACCGAGGTAGCCTGCATAGATTAGTCCCGTGTGTGTGTGTGCGAGAGCACTGCGGGGATTGCTTACAGCGAGCAGTTAGGGAGGAATGAGCCGCTGCATGGTTAGAACGGATGCATCAAAATGTGACAATTCCCCGTTTCCCACGTGTCCAAGTTAAAATATGAAAAGGACTTGTCAAACATATCGTATAAAAACAATCTGACTTTATTAACACAAAAGGAAATTACTGCAGAATCTAAAGAGGTTTAAAAGCCCCCCTGTTGCTCTAGGGGAGAAGAGTGAGAAAGGTGGAAGCAGTCATACTCTGTACAACTTTATATTGGAGCGTGCTGGATCTCCTGGTGGGTATACCCATGACATACTGCTTTAAGCGTGTACAAACGCAGGCGGTAAGAAAAGCATGGCAATTTATCAAAACGTTAAAACACGCGCGCGCACACACCTCACGTCTATACACATACGTGTGCGTGTGGGGCATACCATTACACTCACAAAATTCTATTTCTGCAGGTTTGAGGTTTTATTTTTTTTAAACACCTTCTCTGCCAGAAGAGCCTGCAGCAAGGTGAGGCACCTGTGCATTACAGACCCTTCTGGCACTGAATGGGTTAACAGACATTGGACATGGGGTAGGCAACTCAGTCCTCAAGGGCCACCAACAGGTCAGGTTTTCAGGACATCCCAGCTTCAGCACAGGTGGCTCAATCAGTCCCTGCTTCAGCAAAGGAGGCTCCGTCTTCGATTGAGCCACCTGTGCTGAAGCAGGGATATCCTGCAAACCCGACCTGCTGGGGACGGCCGTTGCCCACCCCTGCATTAGACACATACACAAACGGTTGGTTAAGGATCCAGCGGCGCAGGCAGAATCACAAGAAAAAGGGATACAAAGTAAAAAGAGCCTGAAAATTCAGGTATTACACGTTACTCCTCAAAACACGTCGGGAATGGAGGTTTTTGTCCTTTTGTTGTTTTTTTTAATTCCCCCCTCCCCCCGACACAAAAAAAAAAAAAAAAAATTGCCAAAAAATAAGGTATATATATATATATTTTTTTTTCCATGTTTATTTTTTCCTCTAAAAAGGTTTAGCAGCGGCAGCCATTTTGCTCAGTAAGATTTGTCGGTAGTGTACTCTGTAACAGATTTACATACATATACATTAACGTCTGAAAAACGGGTAGCGGCGTTTCTTTTAATAAAAAGAGATTATTATTTTTTTGCTCTCTCTGGACATAGGATAGAAAAAAACGGAGGCAAGGGAGTGACAGAAAAGGCCTGTGAGGAAGAGAATGGATCACCGACGTACAAGGAAGCCAAACCCAGCGCGGACTGGGCTAACCCTTCCAGTGTGTCACAGACCCTCCGGGGAATTCCTTTGCTTTACGTTGAGGTTCCTCATTCGCCCGCTGAAATGTTTCCGCGTCTCGATTTTCTGCAAAGTGCTGATTATTGTGAAAATAATAGGACAATAAATAATGGACGTGCTAACCCCTTCTCTTCCGTCCCCTTCTAAATCCTCCATGAAGTCAAACTGTCCCGAGACCCACCGGCAAACAGGGGCGAGAATTGTAGACCTGCTTATTGCTGAATACGTAGCCCTTTCACAGGCGTAGGGCAGCAAAAAGGGTCAATGATGAAAAAAAAACCTTAGAGAAAATAAAATGGGTCCAGTTAGAGGTGGGAGTATAAGAAATAATCCCTTATACGGATAACCACGCAGCTTCTCTTGGATCGTGCTAGCAGGTAGTAGGGGACTTGCAATGCTTTGCACCTGCTATAGAACAGGCGCCTCTTGTGAGTAAGGGGTTACATTTAAATCACCTGTCCCACTGGGGGTGGAGGTGGAAAAGGCAGGTTTATAAAATCAGGACTGGGTCCGAGCCCCTAATATCCACCTGTCTGTGCCCCCTCCCAAAGCTCCTCTACCCTGAAATGTTGTTATCTTTCCTGTACGACCAGTGCATTCTCAGTCACTGTTTGCAAGCCGAAGCTGCCATACATTTAAGTCACTATCCTCATGCATTATAAAGCAGGACTGAGTCACATTCACTCCCCTGGAGCTGCTGCTGGTGGGGGGCACAGACTGCCTGATACGCTGGAAAAAAGTGCAGGACAGGAGGGGGGAAAGGACTGGTAACCTGCAAGCAGGGTGGGAACCTACTGTAGAATGTTTCACAGTGACCTACACAGAGGGAGAAGGACCAAGGATATAAATATTACCGAGTTACAAGGGGGTAACGAAAGCACAGAGAGCTAAAGGGATTTCCCCGAGATCAGACCGTGTGCAAGTGACTAAGGCAGAGTCTGGAATTGAGATTAAACGCCTTAACCGCTACACTAGGTCACTTCTGCCGCATGTTGGCACCCGCGTGGAAACTGCGCCTCTGGGACACCACAGAACAGGTGAGAACACACGGGGGGAGGGGGGGTTGGAGGTGCGGGGTGGGAACAGACCCTGAGCGAGGTTACGTTTTCTGGATTCTGTGCATCAATAACCGATTCTCACTGCTCCTGGAGGAGCCATTGATCAGCAGAATACACAAGGCCGCTTGCTATGGGCAGATCAACCAATGCACACAGGATAGTGATCCTCTTTTGCTGCGAAGTTTAATTTATTATACAGAATCCCTATGCAGCTTTACTGCTGAGCAAAGCCCCATTTTGTAGCTGAGATCTGCTCACTGCAGTTTCTAAACAAACGCCACCGCTCCTTCATCTAGTATTACCTCTTAACCTTTGACCTCCATTGCAGATAATCTATTGCATGGCCCAGAATTGTCCAAACCCCCCTTTTACTCAATTTCCAGCAATGCAGTAAAGGCCTTTCCCCATCATCCTCCCTGCTACAGCCGCATGCCAATTCCTCCAGCCCTGTGCCTTCCTTGGGACTTTATGACCACTCTTCATGTATGATCAGGCGAATTCCTGGGGTTATCAGCTGCAGGGGATCCATTTACAGCAAGCAGGAGGGGCGAAGAGCAGCAAGGCCCTGAATGTTTGGGAAGGCCATATACATTAATGGGATTTAAGTTGGGAAGTGGGAGGCCAATTATTTTCATGGGGGGTTTATGAGCAGCAGGACATTCCTGTAGTGAGTAATTAGGGGGCAGGAAAACAAAGCAGGAGGGTGGATTTCAAATCCCAGGGCGCCTGTATCTGTGCAGAGGTGCGAGAGTGGTCTGACAGACAGAAGTGATCTGTGTCTGACGCGTTCCCTCCTCCTCCCCGTTCCCCCCTGATACATTGCAGTGCCACAGGGAATTAGAGGTACCGATACAACCAAATAAATGGGGGGGGGGGGGAGGGAAGAGGGCAGACTGCAAAACACTGATCCAAGAGACAGGACCTGCTCATGAAACCATCCATAATCCAAACCATTTCCTAGAGACGAGCAATCGAAGGATAATATAACTCCTGTAGTGTCATGCTGCCGTTTCAATGTAGTCTCTAATCTAAGGAAGGTCTGAGATACAAAAAAAAAAGTCTCTTGTAGGTAATTCTGCATCGGTCAGAGGCCTGCGACATGTTGCTTTGGCAGTGAAAGTGTTAAAAGGCTGATATGGCATTTCCATTCTCCATCCCAATTGCAAAACCTGCTCTCCTCTGGCAAGGCGACAAGATGGGAGCAGGACATGGTGACGCTGCAGGGCCCTGTCACTGTCTGGTCTTGTGACACTGCAGCACTGGGAGAGGGTAGGAGGTGACACTATGACAGACCGTCCAGCACTAATGGCTTTCACCAGCTGGTGGGTTGCAGACATGTTCGTAACTAAGGCAGAGGACAGGCCACCGTGAAAGTGACAACAACAGAACAGGAAAGTCTCCTCCCTGTCCCTGTATGTATCATACAACTGCAAAACTGAAAAAACAGCTGGATTTCTCAAGAGTTGAAACCTAACGGGGAGAAAGAGGGTGTTATTTCATAAATCAGGTGCTGTATTCTGCAGGCAGACAGATACTCAGAATCTACACACAGAACACTGGCAGGAAAAGAAAGTTAGTAACAGCAACAACAGATCATTTCTTGGATACTAACGGACCTCTGGCCAATTAGTTAAGTTTGTGCAGAGGAATTCAGCGTGATAACGTTCAGAGGAAGTGACCCTATTCGAGCGTGTAGAACGTGTTACGTTGGCCCGAACATCCTCAAATTCCGAGACCGTAACATCATCTCTTTTGATTAAAAGAAAATATCTTGTAACAGTTTCAAAGGAACTTCGTTTGTAAGAGGCCTGGTGCAACTAACCCCGTGTGGCTCCACACGCACTTATTGCATTTGTGTTGAGAGTTCATGATGGGTTATTAAAATTAAACAGAGACCCCTCTCTCTCTCTCTACACTCACAGGGCCAGGGGCAGCTGCCTCCAGCTTAAAAAAAAAGAAGTAAAAATCGATCCCAAGGAATCCGAGTGCAGCCCCCAAAACACAGAGAAGTGTCAGCCCCAGTGGGCTGCATCTCCGGCAACGGTCAAAGAGCATAGTGAGCTAACAGGCAGTGCAAGGCCAAGTGAGCAGGTCCCTTCCACGGGCAGGAGCCTGCGTGCAGAGGCAAAGGTCATCAGCTAACATGTCCACACAGACGGGCCGCAGACGCTGGGTGTTGTGTGTGGGGAGCGGTCAGGTCAGGATGACTCCTCCAAGGCATTGACTACTTGCTCCAGGATGTCAGGGCAGTGATCTGCGATCTGCTGCAGGATGGTGTTGGCGAACTCCTGCAGGTCCGCACCCTCGTGCTCACACTTCTCCAGCTCGTCGTTCAGCTGCAGGACAAGAGGAGCAACGTCAGCAGAGTGGGGAGAGCGGGGGACCCACTCGAGGCATGTGGGAGACTCACAGACACCCCCCCTTCTCTTCTTACCCTTCACTGCGTTGAGCAACGCAGGGCAGATGATGTGCTACATCAGTCACATGTCAAACTGGCGTTACAAACCGAAGATACAATGTCACCCTGAATATGTATTATATATACAATGTTACACAGGCCAAGAGGACCACAGACTGACCATCACTGCTGTGAGACGGATCGGTACAAACAGCATGGGAATGATTAATATAATGAGGACATTTGCCCATACATTTTGCTCTGATGATGTAATATTGCTGGAACTTTGTTCGTTAAAAAAAAAATAAAAAAATAGAATTAGCCATTTTCACTGCACTGTTAATCTGCTGCCGAATTCAGAATATTGAGAAGAATCATTTTATTCATGTGCAGATTATGTGTGTGCGAATGCATTGGTTATTAGTAATAACTTGCTGTGGTTAGTGGCCCAAACCCCCTCTATTCTGGGACCTGAGCGAGTAATCCCCCCGATGATTAAAAGCAGTTTCCATTGCGAGGTTCTCAGGTACAATCTCAGGCTCAAATAACTCAAGCTTATTTACCATCCGTTCATATTCCTGACACATTAATGACAGAACATTTGAAGTGATTGCATTATAAACACCAGTATATTATGTAACTCATTTTGCCGTGTGTTCAGGTTTTAACTCGAGCAGCTTTGTAACACCTGACTATCTACAGTGTACCATTTTTCAGACTTTTGCTGGTCCAGTCTTATATTTATATTGCACATGTAAGAAATGTGTTCTGAATGTTGTGTATACACTATATGTAAAACTTAAGACCATATATAATAATGATAATAACAGTAGCAGCAGTTCCAAGGGGCCTGGTATGTAACCTGGGAATCTGGAACCGTGTCTATGGGGGCAGAAATGAGCTTCAGTACCAATCTCTCCCGGAATCACAGATGCCCTTACAAGCCTCCAGTGCCTTTCTGGCTTTGGCTGTTGGAAACACATTTAAATTAATAAATAAAGGTCTGTTCTGATGAGGTTTACACTGGTGAGGGTAAGATCTGGTTGAGGTGAAGGGATCACCAGGTCTAGAGAGAGACCAACCTCTTTCTTCCGGCTTGTAGATAAATCGCGTGTTGCACACACACATCAACAGCACATGTGCTGGGTGATAAGAAGCCATGTGCATCACAGAGCATTGGTGGGCAAGAGTCGGCTCTCGGGGGGGGGGGGGGGGGGGCTTCAACTGCGGCCCTCAAGCTCTGGCTGTCCCAGGATCCCGCTCTCCCCACTGCAGAGGTAGTGGAGATGTTGCTGGTTTGGATTGTAGCTTCTTCCCACTATCTCAGCTGCCTAATGACCGTGCTAAATCATATGTGTGTGTGTGTGTGTGTGTAATGTGCGGCCTTTATGAGGGTTTAAGGGATGCACGTGTAGCCTGCGAAGTAGATCATGTTGCCTACCACTGACTGAGGCTTTAACCCCTTTGCAGCAAGAGGAACATAAGACACACACTGATGACCATCTGGCATCACAAGAGGTTAATTAACAGAACCTGTATAAATTAAACCATCTGTAATGCGTCAGAGCCCAATAGGACGTATGTACAGTATTGTGAGTGTAATACAGATTCTGAGCGCACTCTCCGGACTTCTGGTCAGTTGGACACTCACCTGCTCCCGGGTCATCTTCTGCAGCCCCTGCTCCCAAGCTGCCCGGTTGTCGTCCAGATAGTAGGAGTCAGGCGGGTGGAGCCCATGGAGTATCTGGGGGTCTCGGTCCTGGCAGAGAGCAGTCAGGTGTCCGACGTACAATTTGAGTTTGCTGCGGTTCTGGTCAAGGTCTATGAGGGGTTGGATCATCTGGAGGAGGAGAGAAGGAGTCAGCAAAACAGGGGCAAAAGGCCCCACCGGGGTCACTAGAGCGCCCCCCCACACCCCACCAAATGATGTGAAGCAGCACACAGAAGTACATGGAAGGACAGAAGGAAACCTCCACCAGATGCGCAGCCGCCATTACACGTCAGAGCCCCATCCTGCTTTGCCGAGCCACCCTCTTATCTCGCGCACATGGGCACATTATGGGCAGCTCAGGTGGAACATTCTGATTGTCTCGCGCACATGGGTACATTATGGGCAGCTCAGGTGGAACATTCTGATTGGCTCACGCACATGGGTACATTATGGGCAGCTCAGGTGGAACATTCTGATTGGCTCGCGCACATGGGTACATTATGGGCAGCTCAAGTGGAACATTCTGATTGTCTCGCGCACATGGGTACATTATGGGCAGCTCAGGTGGAACATTCTGATTGGCTCACGCACATGGGTACATTATGGGCAGCTCAGGTGGAACATTCTGATTGGCTCGCGCACATGGGTACATTATGGGCAGCTCAGGTGGAACATTCTGATTGGCTCGCGCACATGGGTACATTATGGGCAGCTCAAGTGGAACATTCTGATTGGCTCACATGGTTTTGCCGTTAAACCTTTCAAGAGAACGGGAGCGTGAGGTGGGGCAGGGGAGAAGGCTATGACTCTCATAACGGCAGCTCTTCTCTGTTTTATACTGTAATCGAGGGATAGCAAAAGATGTCGCTCAGGGGCGGCCAACTCCAGTCCTCAAGGGCCACCAACAGGCCAGGTATTCGGGATATCCCTGCTTCAGCACGGGTGGCTCAACCAAAAACTGAGCCACCTGTGCTGAAGCAGGGATATCACAAACCCCCTGCCTGTTGGTGGCCCTTGAGGACTGGAGTTAGCCAACACCGATGTAGATGCTGTCTCACATAGGACAAAGGCAAGTGCTTTATAGGTGAGAAGCAAGTGATTAGCACCGCAAAAACCAGATATTTGTAAATATTTATTAACTTAAAGGAGCAATCCTGGCTGAGATCAATTATATCAGAATAAATGGGCTAACTAATAAACTGGACTAACACGGCTGTTGCCGTTTTCGGTCTGTCTATAACACACTGTGCAAAGTGTAACACACTGTCAATTTTAAAATATTAACTGATATTAGACAAATAAGAAATAATCTACAAAATATTTCAAGTGAAAACAGACGTCCGCCTGGGAAGTGCGCAAGGCTCCCGCACAAAAACGTCCAAAATACGTATAGTCCAAATGACTTTTCAGGGCACAATCAAGGTCTCATGTGACTCAATATGGCGGAAAAAAGTGACAAAATGACTCAAAAATAAGATGGGATTGGACAGGGATGGTCAATACAGAAAGAAACGGAGGATATAGATATATATTTATTAGTGCAATACGTTCACTGTCACACTGTCAAAGTGACACAAAACGCAACTTTCTAATAAGATACACAAACCTACAGTTGAGGCCGCATGGTTATCGAACGTCCCCCCCACTCATCGGGGAATCAACTCTGAGGGTCTCCTCCTCCCCCCCTTTCCTTTCAGGAAAGATAAAACAACAAGCAGTGTGGATTGCGGCTTTAAATGGTCACCAGTAACCACATGCACTGGGAAGGGGGGGGGGGGGGGGCATTTACCATCTTTACCGAATTGATTTTGTGGTAGGAGTGTGGATCCTGGATTCTACCAGCTACTTTTCAATTATCAGCTCTTTGCTCTGTAGTTGTTACGCTGCGATCATTAAATCAAACAGATCAAGGGGAAGAAGAAGATGCATCCGATGAGAATAAGCATTTGGAAAACTCGGTGACAACAGCCGTGTCATTTCTACCGGACGCAAATCATTAAAACCAGCATGTTAAGGAGAAGCGAATCTTTACGAAGGACGCCAATTTAGATCGATGTGTTGTTCAAACATTTCTTTTTTTTCCTGGCCTTAAAGTTGACCAAATCTAACACTCAGATTGCAAGTTCTTCTCACCGTAACTGGTTCTCTTCCACATGAATTGTGCGTCTCTTCCCTGCACGTTTATATTGTGTGGCACTGCGGACTGTTACGTTGTCAGTCCACTGAGCCCAGTTCAGGTGTGAAGAGGATCAGGTGAGAGGAACGGCTTCTCAGTCTGGGTAATGCTCTCAGAGATAAGAGGAGAGAAACAGCAGCCCGGCTGTGTAACAGCCCTGCTCTGCCAGGACCCGAGAAACTCAAGTGGCCGTCAGCACGCAGATAAGAGGGAATTAAATCCTCCAACATGATCCAGAAACCCCAGAGATAACAGCACAATTATAGACATGTCCAGCCTGGGGTCCTACTGAACGGACAGGGGACACAGCACAGGATTCTGCGACCTTCAGGTAACGGAGGGGGGTGAGAGAGTCGCCTGTACGGTGCCTCAGCAGGATATACTGGGTTTACAGGTGAAAGCACTCTGTCAGCCAACACATTTCTTACACACTGTGAAACAGCCCGAGATATGTTCAGCAGATATTCAAACAGACAGAAAAGTATCACGGGCCATATTTATTAAGTGGTGCGACGCCGCAAAATACCTTCCAGCGCTGGATGGCACGTTTACGGCACAGCGAAGGAATAGGTTACCTGGGGTCTTGTGCAATAGTGCCGCTTAGTAAATATGGGCCCAAATATAACAGGCTGTGCTGGCCTTGATGGGGACCAAGGACAGAAGGCTGCAGCTATTCCAACGCGGCGCTGACCATGGCACAGTGCTTACAAATCTCCCCCACACCAAAAATCAATCAGGAGGAGAAAAATGGAACTATTGGCACACTATATTTGGGGGTGGAGGAGGGGAATAAGAGCAGAAACAATGCTTGCAGTGAAGAGGTTAAATCTCCATGTCTAGCTGCTCTCTTTATAGCTATGACATCAGGACACTTAGACAACCCACGTCCTCTCAGCCACTAGTCTGTGGTCAGGACTCCAGGACATGTCACAGCTCCCTATCAGTGTGGCAGAGTGAGGTGGGGACAGCACAGTGTCACATTCCACCGAGTCACACAGGCCAGAGAGTTCCACCAGATAGGAGCGCTTGTACACACACACACACACACACACACACACGTTCTATTATATATAGACAGGAGTATGTGTATATGTATATATAGGGAGGGGGGGGAAGAGATAGGGGTATTAATTAGGGGGGACACTGCTCCTTTAATTTGTCCTGAGGCCTCAAGTTTTTTTTATTGGCGGCCCCGAATAGACAGGAGCGCTCGTACAAAGACAGGAACACGTATCTATCCCGATCAGACACGCCTCAGATATGGTACTTCTGCTTGACCGTGACTGAGCAGAGTCTATAAAACTGCATTAACCACATCCCTGCCAGATGGATAGGAGTATTACTTTTATATGGTGGGTGTAACCTCTTCAATTTCAGGCGTGGCTGTAATGGCCATATTTACAAAGGCATGCGTATGTGTGTAAGATGTACAACGCTTGGAGGCTCTGACAGGGAGCTGTTCGATTAAAATGAAATGGACATATTTATACAACGGTCTGAATGGCCGAGACCATTCCTCTATCTGGATCAATAAGTGTGTGTGTGTGTGTGTGTGTGTGTGTGTATATATATGTATATATATAATATTATATATATATATATATATATATAGAGGATAAAGTATCTGTTGTCTAAATTTAGCATAGGTTGAACTTTATGGACGCACGTATTTTTCCACCTCATCTACTATGTAACTATATAACTGTACAAACAGCTCTACGTACACTATCAGCGCTATAGAAGAAAAATACAATGGGCTCTATGTATCAAGAGGTATGTGTGTGCTGGCACAGTTGTGTCCACAAATTTATCCTGTCCGATATGCCAGGGGTGTTCAAACGTTGTCGCGCTCGCTCCCCCAATGCTCTCCGGTATCTCCGCCCTGTCACGGCAACGCACCACTATTTCATGTCGCGGAGTCATTTTACGATGCGTCGTCGCCATCAGAAGATGTAGGAGGAGAAGCCAGATAGAAAGCACGTGGCAGTTAGAGGACCCGCGCTCTCCCTGGCAATCAATTTAAATGTTGTGGGAAAGAGCGCAGAACCTCTATACGCATGAGGCTCGGTCCGGCACCCTCCATAGGACATTTGGGGGGCAGGCCCCACAGTTTGAACACTCGTACAATAAACGACAGATTTATGAAGTATATTCCTACTGCTGTTAAATTTGGTGTATTTTGCACAAACAAAAACAAAAAACACGACATGCCTTGCCACGATAAAGCCATGCAAAGGTTAAATTGTGTGAGCAGTACAGGAAGGCATCTGTGTTGCAAATGACCGATCGTGTTCTGCGCGCAAACGTAAAAGTGGGAGTATCAAAAAGGGGTGTCTTTGCGTGCGTCAATCACCAGGACGCAAGGACATAGGTATTATTACTCTGCAAGAGAGTTATGGGGTATTTTATACTCACATTAAAGTAAATTAAATAATCTTCTCTCACCCAGGAACGCCAGCTAAAAAAAACGGTCCCCAGAGTGACGAGTGGGCGATAAGACACCCACAAAAGGTGGGCTCTCATACTCAGTGGGGAAATGACACAGGCTCTCATGCCTGTTCTTTGTCACAGAGGCAAAGTTACGTATTTGAAAGTGTATTTTGAGACTCACAAAATCAGAATACATCTACGTGTGCAGTCTCATATGTGCGGTCCCCACAACCTCTTGAAGAGCCTTGAGGGTATTAGGCTCCGTTGTATCCCTTTTTACTCGGTAAAGTTGCCTGCCCTTACATATTGTATGTTTTACTAATCTCTCTTCTGTAACGAGCACTGTACACTGAATAAGTACGCGCTTTGGGCTCTAATTGAACCTAATATCTTTTTGAAGGCGATTGACCGCATTTTCTGCGAAATTGGATTTGGTTTTAAGCACATATTTTGTTGGTATAAGGGGACGTCCGAGGGGTAGCACTTAAATTAATCCCGGTGGTAGCAGCGTAATTGGGATGTAGTGCGACGGATTATAGGGTTAGCGATCACTTTTAGTGCCTTGCGGGGAGGTGTCAGCTAGATGTTATTAAACACACACACACACACACACACACACACACACACACACACACACACACACACACACACACACACACACACACTACGTGACATGCCACCTTTAAGGTAAAAAAGAGAAAAGCGCACATTCCTTATTGTCACCTCGTCCTAACGCCTCCCACGTGCTCCATCAATCCTTCATCTCATCGCAGACACGATGACCCCAAAAATGGTGCAAGCAAGATTACTGCCAAAGATGGCGTCTGCTGCAGGATATTTAAGCACGGGGTTACGACAAAATAATGACACTGCACCGGAATTTGTCATTTGATGCATAGAGCCCGGAATTATTATTATTATTAGAAGGACAGGGTTCACAAGCCACAGGAGTGCAGGGAAGCTATTTATCACGTCACCGGATATGTTGTATGTATCATTTTATTTATATTGCCTATAAACAAAATGATTCATATTTTGTTACTATGGAGTACCCAAGTCCAATGGTGCTTTACATTGCCAGCACTCTCCGAGCAGCCTGCCAGCACTCTCCGAGCAGTCTGCCAGCACTCTCCGAGCAGCCTGCCAGCACTCTCCGAGCAGTCTGCCAGCACTCTCAGAGCAGTCTGCCAGCACTCTCAGAGCAGTCTGCCAGCACTCTCAGAGCAGTCTGCCAGCAGAGTTGGTGAAAGTTAATACGCTACAGAAACATATAAACATGGAAAAAGCTAGCTACCAAATGGGTCTGCAGGTGGGAGACTGTTACTCTATACTCTATATATACCCTAGCACTGGAGCACCCAATCAATACCTTTCATACTGGTATGCAGCTCTTACACATCATACAGTAGATGGGTGGTAACTCTGTAGCACCCTGAACCTATAGATTCCCTGAAGTGGGAGAGAAGGGAGAAGAGTGTGGGAGTTCTGAGAAGATGCGGGAACAGAGAGTCTCCAGGAATCTGGCCCTCGTGGAGAAAAGGAATGGGAGCTGCCAAGTCTTTCCCCTCATTGTCCTAAATGGAAACAGAGCAATGGTCTGCATCCCTTCATGGGAGCTCCATCCAGCCGCGTCTGGGAGAGGACGCCGGTGGAGAGAGGGAGAGGAGTGTGGGTGCAGTTATACGCACAGCAGCCGCTCCTCTGTCCTAGCCTGCCCTGACAGTTTAGGGAAGTGGAAAAGGCTTTTGGCAGAGGGAGGACACGGCTGTCTTGTCCAAGACCAGTTCCTGCCAGAAGTAACCAAGGAAGCACATTTGCAGTGAAAAATGGTTCGGATATTTCCAGACACCATGAAGGAGTCCCAGAGATTAACTATTTCCTGACTCTGCTCTTGCTCAGCGCTTTCCGATGGGAGGCTCAGGAACACAGCAAAAAGTAGGAACATGTCCTCAACATTACACGGTCTAAAAAGCAGAGAGAAAAAGCCACGGGCGGCATCTGCACTTGTCTCTGCCCCTTATACTTCATGTGCATGATAATCTGTTTCTGTCTCATCTACCTATATATCGCCAGGCATATGTCTAATCTAAATACAGTGGTACTTTGCCTCACTTCCATGAGGTTCTAAACCTCCTAAAAACTGGAACAAAGCTCCTGTGACCACATTGAAAAACAACGTTATTTATGCTGTAAAATAAGAAAAATTAAAAAATGTAGTGCTATTGTGAACCCCACCATGGTCAAATGTGGAGCGATTTCTTAGTGAAAACAGACTGGAAGTATATCCGGGAGGTGCTCTGGCCTGTCCAGTGGAAATCCTGGCTTGAGACTAGATGCCAGGCCAGATCCATGGCTTGCCACGGTTTGTGGCATGGACTCGTTGTATCTGTATTATTCTTCTAGTTACTCTCGGAGCTTCGGTAGAACAAGGTATTAGTCCATGGAAGATGATTGAGCCCATGGCAGAGGTATCTCCTGAGCACAGCTGGAGAGAGCTGCAAATCTGAGAGAGGCCAAGGGGCATCCGTTTAGTCAGGGCAAGGAGGATCGGCAGCGCTCCCAATTTGTTACAGAGGACGTGGGGAGTAACAAATGGAGTTTGTACATGTTCGAGGCATTGATATGGGCAGTCGGGTCATTCATCAGTCTGAATTACCACCTGCTTCTCCTAGTCACGCTGAGTATCTCATCAATAATCACGCCTCTCATGTGTGAGGTATTTAAATGTTTCAGTGGACATATTTTCACATCAACACAAAACATGCACATAGATGTGAAGAAGCCTATGGAGACTGAATATGCCTCCTATGCACATTAAAGTACTTTTTAGTATGGATTTTCCATGACTCAAGTTTCCACAACCTATATTAAAATACATAAATCAATACCGATATCTCTTGGCCAAATATGACCTTTTTATGTAAGTTTTGTTGTAGTCTGACTCCTGACCACCTTCCCCCCACACAGCGAGCGCCTGCCCACCCTTCCCCCACAGTGAGCGCCTGCCCACCCTTCCCCCACACACAGCGAGCGCCTGCCCTCCTTCCCCCCACACTGCGAGCCCCTGAACACACAGCGAGCGCCTGCCCTCCTTCCCCCCACACTGCGAGCGCCTGCCCTCCTCCCCCCCACACAGCGAGCGCCTGCCCACCCTCCCGCCACACAAAGCGAGCGCCTGCCCTCCTTCCCCCCACACAGCGAGCGCCTGCCCTCCTTCCCCCCACACAGCGAGCGCCTGCCCTCCTTCCCCCCACACAGCGAGCGCCTGCCCTCCTCCCCCCACACAGCGAGCGCCTGCCCACCCTCCCCCCACACACAGCGAGCGCCTGCCCTCCTTCCCCCCACACAGCGAGCGCCTGCCCACACTCCCCCCACACAGCGAGCGCCTGCCCTCCTTCCCCCCACACAGCGAGCGCCTGTCCACCCTCACCCCACACACAGCGAGCGCCTGCCCTCCTTCCCCCAACACTGCGAGCGCCTGCCCACACTCCCCCCCACACAGCGAGCGCCTGCCCACACTCCCCCCACACAGCGAGCGCCTGCCCACCCTCCCCCCACACAGCGAGCGCCTGCCCTCCTTCCCCCCACACAGCGAGCGCCTGCCCACACTCCCCCCACACAGCGAGCGCCTGCCCACCCTCACCCCACACAGCGAGCGCCTGCTCTACTTCCCCCCACACTGCGAGCGCCTGCCCACACTCCCCCCCACACAGCGAGCGCCTGCCCACTCCCCCCACACAGCGAGCGCCTGCCCACCCTCCCCCCACACAGCGAGCGCCTGCCCTCCTTTCCCCCCACACAGCGAGCGCCTGCCCACACTCCCCCCACACAGCGAGCGCCTGCCCACCCTCACCCCACACACAGCGAGCGCCTGCTCTCCTTCCCCCCACACTGCGAGCGCCTGCCCACACTCCCCCCACACAGCGAGCGCCTGCCCACCCTCCCCCCACACAGCGAGCGCCTGACCACCCTCCCCCCACACAGCGAGTGCCTGCCCTTCTTCCCCCCACACAGCGAGCACCTGCCCTGCTTCCCCCCACACAGCGAGCGCCTGCCCACCCTCCCCCACACAGTGAGCGCCTGCCTTCCTTCCCCCCATACTGCGAGCTCTTGCCCACCCTCCCCCCACACACAGCGAGCACCTGCCCACCCTCCCCCAACACAGCGAGCGCCTGTCCAACCTCCCCCTAGCACAGCGGGCGCCAGCCCACCCTCCCCCCAACACAGCGAGCGCCGGCCCACCCTCCCCCCAACACAGCGAGCGCCTGCCCACCCTCCCCCCACAGCGAGCGCCTGCCCTTCTTCCCCCACACAGTGAACGACTGACCCTCCTCCAGCGAATTAGGCTGTCCCCCCCCTTCAGCGAGTGAGACTGCCCCCCACCCTCCACGGGTGAGAGGGTGCCTCTCTACCACCTCCAGCGAGTGAGACTGCCTCCTCCCCCCTGCTCCAGCGAGTGTGAGGCTGCCTCCCCCCCTCCAGCGAGTGAGACTGCCCCCCCCCTTCAGCGAGATAGACTGCCTTCCAAACTTTTAATAAATTGGATCACCGTCCAATGAGCTAGACGTGCCTTTCAACGAATGAAACCTTCCCCAAATGAATCAAACTCTGCCTAACTCATAAATCAGAGTTAAAAAGCAGGGCCCCTCTGATACAGAAAATGCACTGAAGTCCCCCACTAATACATGCTAGGCATTTAGATGGGTTCCACAAAAGATGGGTGCATTAAAGTACTTTATTTCCATAGCTACACATCTTAAGCAGATAGAGAGTCATTCCTGAAATAAACAGACATAACCTGGATAACCACTCTGGTGATAATGGGCATTTTGCACCAGGACTTGAGAGAATGTAAAAAGTCACTGTGCAACAGGTGACCGTACTAATGGTCAGCGACCCTCCAGCCAACGGCCACTGGATTCCAGGAATGGCATTAGAAGCCAACAGCGGAGGAATAACAGTTTCAGTGGAAACAAAAACCAGAGGCCTGGTCCCTAGAACCCAGGAGAAAGAGGACAGCCATCTGTTTGCAATGTTTTTTAAAACAGGCCTTGATTTGTGCCGTGCTTTGATCTCCTTGGGTAATAGGAAGACAGTGATAGGATCCAGCTACACCTCAATCAAGTGTGTGGGTTTAATTCAGAACAGAAACCCAGGGGGGGGGGGGGGGGTCCAGCTGGGAGCCCGAAGAGTCGTCTTCCTACAGTATCACAGGGCAGAGAGGGGGCAGAGTACAGCTCTGCTCAAGCTGGTGATCACACTGCCTTCCTTAAAGAACATGCCTGGTGTCCCCCACACAGCAAGCGGATCTCTGGGGTGTGTGCAGCTATGCATCACCCTGTAGGACCCTGGAACACATCATCCCTTCATGTCATGCATCATAGGGTGTGGACCCATCCTATTGCTCCTGTAAGCAGCAGGGTCTGAGCATGGAGGGGAGGGAAGGAGGGGGGGGTGAGTGCGGGGGTTTACAGAGCTAGAAGCACAATTTAGTCTCCTAAAAGAACCGCCACCTCTTTAACCCCTTCACTGTCAGAAGGGTCAGCCACGTATTGGAAAGCATATTTTCCCAACCGGTATACTGAATACCTGTACCTAAATAACAGCGGATTAGTCACTACCCCTCAGGTTAAGGGGCTGACCTGGGAGAGGGCATTTTCTGTTGGTTACATTAAGGATGGCTGCCTCCATGCCACTCATATTGTAGCATGAATACCGACTGTTGCATTGCTTTGCAAGGTCAATTAGATGGTTAAGGACATTGGTGTTTTCCTTGTTTATAGGGAGTTTCCAGCATCAGGAGGTAGGATACCTCTGTACTACCCTGGAATATATCCATACAGATGAAGCCCTGCTGATACAAACCCACAGGTCCACCGAGTGGTTTCCTGGGAACCAGGACTCAAGCATTCAGGCAGTCAGTGGGGAGGGAGAATCCCTTCCTCCAGCTGTCCCAGTCGTGGCCCTGCAACCCCAACAGTGCAAGATCCCAGCCCCCTAATCCTCTTATTCACAGGGAAACCGATTACAATACAGCAAGAATAGGATAAATGTACCATAACAAACACGTAAACACGCCTTCAGTGCACACGGATCGGCTTGCACACGTACAGCTGTTTATATACAGAGACACCTCCAACTGGAAACATTTACTGAAGCTGCAGTTATATAGATAGATATAGATATCCTGCAACATCCATAGAAATAGAGATAGATACCCTGCAACATCCATAGAAATAGAGATAGAGATAGATATCCTGCAACATCCATAGAAATAGAGATAGATACCCTGCAACATCCATAGAAATAGAGATAGATACCCTGCAACATCCATAGAAATAGAGATAGATACCCTGCAACATCCATAGAAATAGAGATAGATACCCTGCAACATCCATAGAAATAGAGATAGATACCCTGCAACATCCATAGAAATAGAGATAGAAATAGATACCCTGCAACATCCATAGAAACCGCTAACAAAAATGTCATCTGTTCCTCACTTGGGTTGTAAGCACTCGGGGGGGGGGGGGGGGGGCAGGGATTCCCATTCCTATCTTGTGCCATTAGGTTTGCTGGACTTATTTCCCTATATTCTGTACTCTGTTGTAAAGCGCTGGGGACATTGCTGGTAGTATATAAATAAGAATGCATACATGAGCATGACAAATTCAGGTCTAACGTGAGGATCAGCCATTTGCCCGACAACATCAGCCTTAAAAATATATTCTTCCAAATAAAAAAGTATTAAACCGGCTATTCGAGAACGTGCTCATTTTTACACACAAAACCCGATTCAATTCCCAGTTGCACAACCCAACTGTGCACAGCCTCCAAAACCAAGACAATACTGCAAGGTGCAAAATACTCCAATACTCACGGGAGCTGGATAGGAGAATATAGGAAAGTTCTGAAGCGAGTTAATGTTATTAATAGTTTTTCTTATACAGCACTGACAGTGTGTGCAGTGCTAAACATAGAATTTTGCAGGTACGAGGCCCTGCCCTGAGGAACTTACAATCTAAATGTGATGCCTGAAGCACAGGGAGATTAAGTGACTTGGCTAAAGTCACAAGTAGCCGATACTGGGTTTCAAACCAAGTTCACCCACTTTGGGTTCACCAAAGATTAGCGACCCCACCATTCAGCTACTCCCTCGTCCCTATTAATCAGTTTTTACGAATATCCAAATGGCGACCATATTTAATATGACCGGGAGAAAAAAAGGTGTGTGTGTTAATATTTCTTCAACAAAATGAAAACAAACTCCGGGGGCGATTTCACCGGGAGACGTGTGAACAGGGCGAGAAAGGGAAAGGAATGACAGACACTTCAAAAAGATAAACGTTTTATGACCCGAGGCTGTATGTGGGCGTCCTGTACAAGGTGAAATCCACCTGAACAGATCATCAGGGCAAATTCATGTTCGCAGAATGTGTTTGTGTCAATTTAAGGACTAGGAATAATCGTTATTTCGTTACACAGGAGCCGCTGTTACTACAACCCGCTGGCCTGGTAGGATCAGACATGTACAGAGAGCGACAGCATGGGAACAAGAAGTAAAGTCACTGCTGACAGTAAAAAAAAAAGAGGAATTGTTTGAAGGCCAACGCCAAAACACAAAGCGGAATGTAACTCCTCCAGAGAGATGAGGACCTTGTGGAGTTCAGATCCACCCGCAGGTCTGTAAATATTGGTGTCCCTTGGCACATTGAGTGTCTCGGAGATATTCCTCAGATGTACAGCCAGTAAGAGGGACTCCAGCTGAAGGAGACCGTGTGTGGGGTCAGACTCTATAACGCAATCAGCAGGCTGCCAGTCAGAGAGACGCCCCCGCACGCTGGTCAAGGCGCTCTGCCATTTCGGCTTTACGCACTCCTGGTCCGACGGTTCAAAAACTTGTTTTTTTGTTTTTTTAAATAGTAAGTTGCCTTTTCTTTTCCTTTTCCACCCCGATTACAAACTCCGCTGTCAGATCCATATACTGGTCTCAACTCACAAGTCTCACAAGACATTATTTTTGGATGATAAAGTCACCACAGAGTTATCCTAGAAAGGTTTTCTTATTCTGAAACTAAACCTACATCACAAGGAATCTGTTCCAATTTCAAGTATTAAAAAAATAATGGTAAGCGCTTCTTGTGTCGCCATGTTTGGGTAAAATATGATGCAGTGATATTCGATCATGCAACAAATACATGAAACCAGTGCATATAATAATATGCGGCAAGTGTGGTAGGGGCAACAAGTGAATACAATTGAGAATAGAAGCAGCCGGGTACAGTCCACCGATTATTCTAAAAATCAGAATAGTCTATGGCAAGAGTTTGGCTCATCCGGCGCTAATAAACATGAAGTCAAATATAGGCAAGTAAATACGTGATCTTTGGGGCAATAAAGCAGAATGAAACACCGCTAGAAGAAAGATGGAGCATCGAGTAGAGGTATAAACGCCATCTGTTGCACAGATGACCCTTCACGTGGGTCACATATAAGCAGATATAGTGCATCACTGTGCGATATGTAACAAGCAACAGATAGATAATGGCTGATTGGCCACTGCCATGGTAACTAGAGAATGGTATTGAACTAGAAGTGTACCTCTATGAATTGGAGCAGTCATAGGACCGAATTGGAAAAATTGGGTATTGTAAAAACAATCTTTTCATAAAAACACTATACAAAAAACAGGCATAAACAACAAAGGACCTCTTCTTCTTCATGGAGAAGAACATTGGACTACTTGCTCACAAGAACTTCCTTTGGTACAAGCAGGTAGATCTTAGGCGGGTTCCGGATCTCCGCTCTTGGGCTCAATGATGCCGCGAGGTCACTGACGGACGTCGTTCCCGTCCCTCGCCGGTGGCATGAAAGCTCCGCCTTCCCAAATGGGCACGACTCAGCTGGTCGGCGTCAGCAGCGGGAATACTTCAGCTGCCGGGGAGAACGCGGCTTTCTAGCTCGGCATCAGCAGCGGGAATACTCCGGCTGCCCGGGAGAACGTGGCTTTCTGGCTCGGCATCAGCAGCGGGAATACTCCGGCTGCCCGGGAGAACATGGCTTTCTGGCTCGGCATTAGCAGCGGGAATACTTCGGCTGCCCGGGAGAACATGGCTTTCTGGCTCGGCATTAGCAGCGGGAATACTTCGGCTGCCCGGGAGAACGTGGCTTTCTGGCTCGGCATCAGCAGCGGGAATACTTCAGCTGCCCGGGAGAACGTGGCTTTCTGGCTCGGCATGAGCAGCGGGAATACTTCAGCTGCCGGGGAGAACGCGGCTTTCTGGCTCGTCATCAGCAGCGGGAATACTCCAGCTGCCCGGGAGAACGTGGCTTTCTGGCTCGGCATCAGCAGCGGGAATACTCCGGCTGCCCGGGAGAACGTGGCTTTCTGGCTCGGCATCAGCAGCGGGAATACTCCGGCTGCCCGGGAGAACGTGGCTTTCTGGCTCGGCATCAGCAGCGGGAATACTCCGGCTGCCCGGGAGAACGTGGCTTTACTGCGTTTACTCTACTGTTGTCACCCAGCACTCCTGGGTTTAAAGCTCACTCACACTTAAAGATAAAAAAATATTTTGGTGTCTCCTAGTGTCCAAGGGCAGGCTCTCATTGGCAGGAATGTGCCAGTACCCGTTAAAGGAAGAATTAACGAGCCTCTTAATTGGACGATAAGTAGAATGGGCTCCACTTGAGACGACACCCGGGAGGACTCCCCACTGATTAGAGGAGCCGACAGGGCAGGAGAGAGCATGGACCCCATGGGATGTGGCAGTGAAGTGTGCAGGTCACCTCCTTAGATAAGGTGTCACCTTGTGCCACTTGACACTACCTGCAAATGCAGAATGTGTCACCGTCCTACAGAGACCAGAACTGCAGCCAAACCTTTACCAAAACAAACCCTTCTGTTCTGTAGCACCCCAAATATCACCAAGGTGCCTGGGTGCGTCTGCATCTCAAACAAGTCCCATTTCAAACAAAATACAGATGTGCCAGGTGCTGGTAAGTTGTAATGGGGAATAAACCTCGCACCAACCGCCATTAGATGCGTGTGAAAAACGTGATGCTCTGCGCCAGTGGGTGCAAGAACGTCTGCTACACTTGTAACAGCAGATACTTCACTCCACTTATCTGGGTTACATTAAAGATTGGAAAGGAAGGGAGAGGAGTTGATGATCAACTAAGTCGACGCACTAAATGACCAAGGGTAATGAATGGGTAACCCTAGTGATAGGTGGTGGTTGCAGAACTGTGACATGGGAGTGAATATGAGGAGCAAAGTGGCGGGTACAAAGAAATGAGCACTACCAAATAATTCACTGTGCAACAAAGTGAATTCTTTGGTAGTGCACATTTATCTGTGCCCTCCATTTCGCTCCTTACATTAAAGATGGCTGCCGGCGGGACACCCACGTGTACACCACTGGGTTTCATGTTACCTCTGGGTACATTTGTATCCAGCAACAATGTCTGTAAGAACTGTTATTCCATCGCAGAAGAGATCGAAAACTAATACACAGCCATGTTGTATACAGACAGAACCATTTGGGCCTATTCTGGCTGTGCCTTACCTACTCCTCTACTGAAATACGGAGCGTTCAACACATTCACTTGTAAACACACGAGAGGAAATACAGCTCATGCTAAACACGGCACAGGGGCGAGAGAGGACGGGTGTGAAGCAGCAAGATCCCACAGGGGCGAGAGGGGTCTCCAGAACACAGGGATGTAAGGGCCACACGGGGAGATGGGGGGACAGCACAGGGCAGAGCTGGAGGGGACAAGACACAGCCCAGAGACTTCCAGCCACGCACAGCCTTTGGGACAAGGTGTGTTACTCTGATAGCAACTCATCTTTCTTCTGCTCCCTTCTGTGTCAGAGAACCGACCGAGTACCCAACATTACAGCTCGCACGGAGGCGGAAACTCGTGTTGGAAGTTGCATAGTTCAAGACCACACCAAACACACGTCCGTCAAGTTCAACCTTTGTCAAATTCTAATTAGGCGAGATACTCATCCTAGATTTATAGTTGCATTGATCCAGAGGAGGCAACAAAAACCCCAGTGACGCATTTACCAATTATTGCATCATAAAGGAAAAACTCCTTCCAGACCCCACTATTAACAATCCCATTTCTCCCTGGATCAACACTTTTCCTATGTCTAACGTATGTGGCAAATCCCTGTATACTTTCCTTTTCTAAAAATATATGTCTAACCTTTCATTAAATATATCTTCAGTATCTGCCATCACAGTCTCTCCATGGGGAATAAATCCCACATTATTTCTGCCCTTCCTGTAAAGATCCTTTTCCTTTGCTGCTGGTGAAATCTCTATACCTCTAATCTCAGGGGATGACTTTGGGATGAAAAGTTCCCCTGGAAGCTCCATCTCTTGGGGAGTCCTTTGTAATAACGAGTGTCCAGTGTTAATGCCATTGCCTTTGCAGTAGGAATATCCAGTTCAAATACAGAATTTTTTTTTTGTTTGTGTACACTTCCGCCGATCAATTGAACTTCCTGTACCCTCAGGCAATAACATTCGATTGTAAGTTCTTTAAGACGAACTTATTTTACTGGCTGCGTGGTCACATATGTACAAAACCGCTATTGCTTCCGTACCTGTCTGTGGACTCCCAGAGTCCTTTGCAAACTGTGGTGTCATTTGACAGTGCTTTGATCTTTAGTCCCTGGAAAGGTCTGAGAAAAAGCGTGGGCAGATGGAGGAGTGTGAGAAACTCTCTCTAACCCTGAACCTCTTTAAATCACTCACTGTTCCATGCGAGCAGCCGGACGCGACGCACAGGTAATTATCGCGCTTGCTCCCTGCTGTGGGCGGCTAATGAAAGACTGTGCCGTGATTCTCACGCGCCATCCTGGGGTCTCAGGTCTCACAGTCACTTGGAATGGGATGAGAGTGAGGCCCAATTGACCCCCTTACTGCCAGAGAGGCCTGCAACTGACTGCAAAGCACGATAGCCACACACATGCGTTGCATGTCCCTCTGGCAATGAATGGGTTAACGGCTTCTATGTATGCCGACACGACATCAGGAAAGTAGTGTGCGTGGAATGCAGCATCATTCTGATAAGGGTTAACCGCTTCATACCTAGTATTTAAGCGGTTTATTTCATAATGAAAGAAAGTATCTTGTACAAAAGTATTTTTATCTGGTATTTTTATCAACCTGATTATTTGATCCAAAATCTCAAATTGTGCTGTATTATCTGCCAGAGGAGACTCTTGTAAAGCACGATATCTAGAACAGGGGCAATGCCAGTCCTCGAGCCCCCACTGACAGGTCAGGTTTTCAGGATATCCCAGCCTCAGCACAGGTGGCTCAATCACAGGCTCAGTCGAAGACCGCTTCTGAGCCACTAGTGCTGAAGCAGGGATATCCTGAAAACCTGACCAGCTTGGGGTTGGGGCTGCTTGAGGACTGGAGTTCAGCACCCCTCACCTAAAACATTACATGGCACGGGTATGTAGCCTCCCCCGTCAATAAGGGATAAAGTTTAAAGTCTTTTGAAATATTCTTGATTCTTCCAAAGCAGCTTCGATTTAAAAATTTTTTTTTTTAAATGAATAAAAACTAAAATGTGAAAGTGTAAATTTGCAAAGAAGAAGAAAAATAAATAAATCTTGGCAACAACCCAAACTGTCACACTTCTAACACAGGAAAGCGACATCCCGCGGATCTCTGCGGCTTCCAAGGGGCTAAACAGAAAGTGATCGATACAGATGCGCCCGGTCTGCTTAAAATGCTTTAAACAGCAGGAGGAAGGCCCAGCGTTTGGCTGAATATTCACAGGTGCGAAGCCTGCTGCCTACAATTATCTGCCCCGGGAATTCTCTCAACACCAACACCAACAAAACACGGAACGTAAAGCTCTGGGGTTTTCATCTTATGTTCTTAGAAATCACACGATCTGTCCTCAAAAATCGATAAGTGAACGACGGAAGCTTACAAACAAATACAACCATCCTGTATCTCTGGGGATACAGCAGGAGGGAGAACGTGCATATTAAAATAGTGGAGGGCCAGTGATATTCGGCAGAAGAAATGTACTGGGAGATTGCTCTTTTAAACACATTTTGTTGTACTAGTATAGTACATTTAACCCCGTGGTAACACATTGCAAAGCAATGCACTGCGCTGCAGGCTCTTCTGTAAAAGAATTGAGGGCAGTGAGAGAAGCTTAGCAGATAACGTAACCCCTGTAGTGCTGTATGAATGCAGCCACATGCAGAACCACAGATGGAAGGAATAAGGCACCACAGAATGAGCATCCCAGGGCATGAAGGGGTTAATGAGCGCGGGCACACGGGCAGCGTGCAGACAGAGGTGTGAACGAGCGGCATGCGGGGGTGGGGGGATGGAGGAACTGTGGAAAATCCCCAACCGGTAACCCAAGCCGTTCCTCACCGTTCTGAACAAAATGGCTGACCTAAGCATCTGATTGGCTATGCCCAAATACCCTCCTCATCATCCTATTGGTTCAGAGATAATGAGGGTAGAGAGAGCGTCACAGAGCAGCATGAGGAATGAAATAAACATCTGGTTAGTATCAGGAGCAGACACATACAAATATATATGTATATATGTGTATCTCAGCATTAACAGGAGAGCGTGTGTTACATGCACAGAGCTGCCAGGCTGGAAAAGTGCAGCAGGAATCGCAGCGATTTCACGGCCCATTGTCCCTCATGTCGCTCTAGTTATAGAGCCGGGTTCTCTAGTTCTACCTTCAGCTCTGGAGACCAATGTAACAGGGGTTTCATTTCCAACCCGTTGGCTCGGCGCCAGTTCCCGGTTCCTCTGAACTCTACAAGCTGGGGCTTTGTTAGGCTACAGAGTCAGAGGAACTCCGACTGGCAGAATATTCTAGTGCGATATCACAGCAGTACTGCTTTATGGCAACATGCAACTCGGCTCGCTGCACCGAAACGTGACAAAGCTACTGCGGGGGGGGGGGGGGGGGGGAGGGGAGGGGTGCCGAGTGGAGCGAGAAGGAATTTAGTTGCCCCCTTTGGATTTAACACAGAATCGTGTCTTCTGAGCGAGATTAGAAATAAGGAGGGTTCCAGGATACGTCAAGGCAACAAAAACAGTACCGGGTTTATTAAAGGCAAAAATCCAACGCAAATCAGTGGGGTTTTTTTTCTTTGACACGTTGAATTTAATTGTTTTACCCCAGAATTCCTCGCTTTTACTTTGATGCATAAGACAGGAATTATTTCCAATTCCCCTTTTACAAAATAAAACTGAAGTGCAAATCTCTACATCGAGTTTCTGTACCCAGGGGACCAAACCCCATACAGGTTATTTGGGGTTTTCCATGGGTGCGCCTCCCCTAAAAGTAGTTTGGTGCTCATTTTATTGGTGCTGCTTAGATGCAGCCCCCTCTCAGGGAGCATTCACGTTATCCCCCCCCCCCCCCTCCACGCATGGTGGTTGAGCCCCCTACCTGATCCGGGGAGGGCTTGTGGTTGGTTTGGTTGGACTGGGCTGAGGATTTCAGGTTGTCTACCTCGTAGTTATCCGCCATCAGCTTCATCCTGTTCTGCGTCTGCGGGAAGAAGAGGAAGGTAAACGTGCATCATTCACCTATGCGCACGATGGCTGCAGCATTGTTTGTGAAACTGGTCATCGTGGACACAGAGGGGTCACCGAGAGGAGCGGGCGATGGCGGGTCGGCACCGAGATGAGCGGGCCCTGCACCCAGACACAAATGCTGCTCTGCTTACAAGTGTATGCTTTATACACATATACACCACATCACACTGTCTACACAGAACATTGTGCATTCAAAATTAACACTGATACAAATGCATTGCTTATTGATACATGCGCTGCCTAGCTGTCGCCTCTGGCAGTTAAGGGGTTACTTAGGCATTGCCTCCTAATGTCTGAGCCTTGGATCCTGCAGCTGACGCCCCCTCCAACAAGTGCGAGAGGTCATCCAGCCATAACAAACATGGGGGCTAACAGCTGTGTACATACACAGGACATCAGAAGGGGAATGTGCACAGATGTGCTGGACACTCGTCCCCAGCTGGCTTCGGTGCTGCTGACACTGCACCGTGACACCCCAGGGGTGGCAGGACAGTAACACCTCATTGCCAAACTATTTCAACTTTAGCTCTCTCTGCACTAGGTTCAGGGTCAACTGTTTGTTTGCAAGAATAAAAATTGTTTTTCGCTCTCCGGGAAATGGAAATGCTTATTACCATAGCAAAGAAGCTTGTGAGGTTCCGGAAGCTGTGTACACATGAAGAAGAGACCTGTGAGGTTTGGAAAGCTCTGTACACATGAAGAAGAGACCTGTGAGGGTTGGAACGTTCTGCACACGTGAAGAAGAGACCTGTGAGGTTTGGAAAGCTCTGTACATGTGAAGAAGAGACCTGTGAGGGTTGGAACGTTCTGCACACGTGAAGAAGAGACCTGTGAAGTTTGGAAAGCTCTGTACATGTGAAGAAGAGACCTGTGAGGTTTCGAAAGCTCCAATTATTAAACAAACAATTTTTACATTTTGGTGGATTGGTGCTTTAAAAAAGGAGCAATCCAAACGGGTGATTTTTTTGTGCAAATGTTTTATTCTTTTTACATAGAATGAAAGCACTGGGTCTCCGGAGCGAAAGACCATTCATTTCAGCTCCGAGGACCCCCTGCTCCCAGAGACGCAGACCTCTGTATAGGGCGCCGGCAGCCGCTCTGGCAGGTCTAGCCAGACTTTAAAGTTTAAAGCTCCTGCGTCACGTCAGACAACAGAAAGCCGCGCCGGATGAGGGAGCATTGAAAAGCGGCCATTACGTGATCTCTGCTAGCCCAGCGGAGCATCCAATGCAACCTCCGATGGAGGTATCACCGGAAACAGGGGATCCCCCAGAGCTGAAATTAACCGGGTTCAGCTCCGGAGACCTCCTGCTTCAAGCTTCAATCCTGTTTATTTTTGGGCACATTTGTAAAAGAAAAATGATCTCCTGCTTGGATTGCCTCCAAGTTCTGTCTGACATCTTCCCAAACTTCTGCCGCGTGCAAATAGCAGAACCGTTCAGCGCAGTGAGAAACGCGCGCAGCGATTCCAGTGATGCAGCAGCAACCGCTCCATATCAGCCCCGCATTATACCCAGAGGAACAGCCCCTCGCAGGACTACAGCGGAGAAATGGCAGTGGCCTGTTTAAGGAGATACATGGAAATAAGTGGAGGCTTTATTTTACATAAAGGTATAAGCTTTGCCGGGTTTTCCAAGCCTTGTAAAGAGGCCACTCTCTGAAGTGGGAGGGTGGCCGGCCAAGGGGAAAATGTGGGGGAAAGTACTGCTTCACAGAAAGGGTGGTAGATTCGTGGAATAGCCCCCCAGCAGCGTTGGTGGGGGTAATACAGTAAGGGGATTCCAACATGCCTGGGATAAACAGAAGGCTAAATCCCAAATAAGACAAAGATCAAATAGGGTCTGAGATTTCCCAAATGATAGGAACATGGGCAGACACTGTGAGATAAGTGGTTCTAATCTGCCGTCAGAGTCTGCATTCCTATTATCTAATCTCTCTTAGTGATCACACCGATGTCCATCCTCAACACTGCAGGAAAATGTTTATCTTTTTATTATGTTCTTTAAGCAACTATGAAGCCATCTTTACTCCAACATATAAGCATAAGCTGCTGACCAGCCTTTAACCCTTGGTGGTTTGCAACGTGTTGCAGGTACGTGTGACACTAAAGGCATTAAGCATGTCTGCCTGTATCCCGCTTTGCTTTCATCATCGGACCAGGTTTTGCTTTCCATACAAGCTCAGTTATGCGAGGGCTGTAATTCCAGCCGCACTTATTCAATCTTTTCGTATCCTTTGTTACTCGCCATTAACTTGTTGTAGCCACTCCCAGCTTCTCATTTCCAAGCCAGTACAGTATAACCAGCCTCAAACGGATGAGATCCAAAAGGTCGGAAGATCTGTCTGTGGGCAGGTTTGCTGGCTCTGCACTTCTGTAACCCAGGCTATGCAATATGGCAAGCAGAAGCTTACAGGGGGCGCCACGTTAAACTGAATAAGCAAAAAGTGACACTGTGTGCTCATTTGCATGTCATTACCCAGAATCCCGGGCTGCAGTGGAAGCATTGACTGCTAAGAGATAATGGGGAAAGGCAAGGTTGCAGACCTGTCAGATACGCTGAATGGGCTCACAAGTGGTGTTTTCATTTGCTCTCCGTATCCAAAACGCGGAATCTCTACTAGTTAAGGTAATTAAAGCTCGCAGAGCGTGCCGTTGGTTGGTGATACAGACGCTGCTTTTCGAGTTGGGATCTCGCTCTTCATTCCTCTCCCTGTCCCAACAACATAAAAACTGAAGCAGCTGCTCAAGAAAAAATATAGATTCGTTGCCCATTCTCTCCTATTATTTGAAACGGTTGCTCCCGGGCCTCTGGCGCGGCCCTGTTGGCGCCATTTAGCACCGTGCTGCAGGCTCCTCTGGCAGCACATTGGATATAAGCAATTTGAACATTTCCAATGTTGCTGCCTTACAGTACAGAAGGGGTTACTGAAGAACACGACCCATTTACAGTCGTAAAATGATGGTGCGGAGAGGAGGAAAAATTGCAGGACTTGTGTTTTTAGTACATGTCCTTAAGACCCCCTCAGGACAGTGGGGTCTCAGTGTGCGCAGGAAGGATGCTCGCACCCCGCCGTCTCCCCCCCTGCGTGTCCTATGTGGGTCACCAGATGGAGCGGCGGGACGGAGGCGGAGGACGGTGGAAACCGGCCGGATTTATCCTCAGCAGGATGGCTGCAGAGGTGCGGTGGGAAGCAGCCGGTGACAGCGAGGGAGAGGAGATTTAGGGAGGTCTGGCACTGATGGGAACAAACAAAAAAAGAAAATCTATGTTTTCTCCGTAACAGGAAGCGAATAGGCCAAGGAAGGAACATCTGGATCGGCAGCACTGGGCTGGGTCCAGGACCACAGAGAAGTTCTAAACCATTCCATTGATTCCACCTACCTCTCTACGATTACCGTACTGTACACAGATTTGTCAGTGTGCTCTGTGCTGTACCCACTACAATAATACCAGGAAAAAGTTCTGAGAATTCACAGAGCAAAGTAGCTCAGTGATCATGGAAGAGACCCAAATATTAACAGAAAAAAAATTGCAGCAGTCAGTAGGTGCTCCAGATCAGGACAGTCACCCCTGTTTACAAATAAAGAGGAGACCTGCAGGGTTTGGAAAGCCCCTTACATGTGAAGACACATTGGACTCTCTTGCAGTACAGGTGAAGAGACCAGAGAGGGTTGGAAAGCTCTGTACACAGGAAGAAGAGACATGTGAAGTTTCCAAAGCTCTGTGTGTAATATAATTGCATCCTTGAAGTTCTCTCATGTGGCTCTCCCAAAGGCATCACAGCTGGAAATCCCCGCTCTTAGGTGGCTTCATGCTCGGAGTATGTACACCATGACCTGGAAATGTATCATGGTCAAACCCAAGAAGGTACAGACATTTCCCTCAGAAAAAGAATGCCGACCGATTCCTGTTTGAAGAGCATTGCACAGCACTCTCAGGCTCCCTCTGTGCCAGTAATAAGGCAGCACAGGCTGGCTCTTTCGTGCGGTCGGTTATATCACTCGTATATAATCTTTTTAAATGCCATAGGGGCCAGCACCACTCAGCAAAGCAATAGACCATGTGAAACTATGCGTAGCCGTACCCTCCGCGAGTTTGAGGCCAACACCAAACCATGTGAATCTTCGGTCGCACAAAACGGGAGGATGTGGTGGGATGGTAACAGAATTCGGTCATCGTGCCGTTTTCACAGTGTGGGATCGTTCTTCTAAGCGGCATTGTGATGCATTTTATGAGCGCGACATCTTCATAGATGTTGCCGACTTTGGTCTTTGCAAACCTCCAGACCCTGCGACATCTGACACTTTATAACACATGGGGGAGGGCGGGGGGTGTTAGGAGTGAGAACCTATGGCGCCTCTGGCATTAAGGGGGTTAACAAGTGTATACAAATGCGTAATCCTCCAGATGCTCTAAGTAGCTGCATGTTCCTAGCTTCAATCAATGGGAGCAGAATAAAGATCGTGCGGCTCTTCTGTGTTTGTTCACCAGTACAATTATATGTACAATAAAAGAGATGGCCTTTATTACCAACGGGTCATAAAAAACTAATACAGGTGGTGGGAATAGAAGCCTCTTTTGAACAGACCTGTCTGCACAGAATGTGTGCGTTGTGGAAATCTCACATGCAGGACAAAGGATACGTACAGAATCCGCTGACCACAACGGCTACATTTTTGCTCAGTTTCTGTCACTAAAGCATTGGTCGGTCTCGGGGCATCATGGGAAAACTGGATATCCCTTTGGGAAAAGGGTGGGCAAAATCGCTTATCGAAGTCAAGCTATTCAACAGGGACATGGGAGCCAAGAAACTTAAGAGTCTGAATGCCCACTACGTCCACTGGGATCAAATTACTGGAAAAAATAACAAGCTGTTTTAATTAGGAACCCACTGATAAGCTGAGCTTTTCCCATCAACCAATCGGAAACTAGTGCAAACCCAGAATAGACACAAAGGACACAAAGCTACACAAAGGACACTTCAAAGCTACACATGGCACAGTACTGTGCAGTAGTATTTTTTTACTTCTATAGCCCAGCAGTAACAAACAACATATATGACAGTTTCCTTGCTAACAATCTAGTTTTTGGGAACTTGGATTTGAACTGGGGTTGTGACCATTAGGCCACTCCTCACTGTGTAACGTTTTTAGAGACAGGCAAGTGGTCTCACACCTGACATCTCTGAAGGCATCTCAATAACATCCGTCTCGTCCCATTTACACAGTAACAGTCAGTGAGAGAAGCTGCATCAATGACAGCAACACAGAAGCTCATGCATGGACCACAACTCTCACATCCAAAGCCCTCACCAACGTCTGACTCACTGTTAGCTATGATTCATATGGAAAATATGAATCCCAGATCATGAGCTCCTACAAATACTCTTAGAATATAGTCTTTGGAGGGGTGTGATAATAACCAGTCACAAGGCTCCATTCTACTTTGCTCCCATGCTGTTCTATTTCTCTACAACAGATACCCCCTGCATAGATCAGACATGACTCAATCTCACGGTGGTCATGGATACTAACAAATCTCCTACCCATTCAGCTCTTAGAAAGTATAATAAAGGGCAGATGTCACAAACCCAATTTCATGAATATTTGTCAGCGTTGGTCTCTTCTATATACTGGTTTGTGTAGCACAGGGTCACCCCGAAATGAACAGGAAAAAGGATCAGAACGGAACCTCCACACCTCCACACCTCCACCAAAACCCAGCCCAGATATACACAACACATGCTGCTTTTTATAGGAAAGTTCGGGACCAATGTCCCACAGAACAGAAGGCTGCAACGATTCCCAAGATGCTGAAACTTTCCAAGAATTGTGAGACCAGGGTGAAAAAAAAAAAACCGTAAGTGAGGAACTGGGAGGATCTCCATCTGATCTCATTCTTCATCTGTGGAGTGTCACAGAACCCTCTGTGTACAGACACACGCCCCCACCTCAGGCTCCTGGCTCCCCGATCCCCCTCTCTCGGGCCGCCAGCTCTGATCCCCCACCCCCCTCTCTCAGGCCGCCGGCACTGGTCCCCTCCTAACAGAGACTATTCCCAGGAATAAACGCCTGTCAAGAAAAAGCTATGCCTGTGATTTATCGTCTTCAACAACCAACCGGGGACAGGGCTGGGGACTGCTCCAGGAATGAGTTAGTACAGTATATGTAATGCTTTGTATAACTTTACAACATCAATACTTTACAGATTGCTCTCATTAATGGAGAGATCCACACACACCAACATTAAACCTTCCAACACTTACAGCTACTGATTGCACATGAGAACCAGTGCAGAGTTAAGAACCTTCTACCAGTTATTAGTACCTGCCCTCATTTTCGCCCCTGACCTGGCCTCCCTCTCCTCACCTGCTGTTTGAGCTGCTGCACCAGCCTGTCTTTTTCCCTCTTCAGAGACGCCACCTCCTCCTGAGTTTTCTTCTTCTTGGAGGAGGACAACTCAAGCAGGGCAATGTTTGCGTCTTTCTCGCTGATGGCGGCCAAGAGGGCTTCCTGCCTGAGGGTGAGAAAATCAAGAGGAGGGTTTGAGGGGGGAGGTTAAGAGGGGTACAGATTTCGCCCGGTGGAAAGGTCGACTCCTTGAGACACCAAAGCAGAAATCTCTCTGTTTGCGGGTCCTGCAGCCACCCAATTATTCCCACTAACACCAGTACCTTGTCCAGCCCTCAGATATTACTTGTCCTCACAAATAATGGTGAATCTGGTGATCCTCCAGATCCAAGGACCCAACAGAGCGAGAGCAGAGGCACAAACAACAAACATTTCAGTGCATTATTTTATCACTCCAAAGTGTGTTTATTCTCCGGTGTCACCTCTACTTGTCCCCATCCTTATGGACAGGGAGAAGGGACAATACAGAGAACCTATCACAGATCCCTGGAAGGTTCCAGCCTTTTAAAAATAGAAAAAGAGCAGAGCACTGCCAAAGTGTGAAATAAGGGATCCGGACGAGGCTCACAGATACAAAATTGTAAACTTTATTGGCTCATAATAGACCCCAGCACACTAAAATAAAAGTGGGTATTTTAGTGTGCTGGGGTCTATTATGATCCCATAAAGTTTACAATTGTTTGTATCTGTGATCCTCCTCCGGATCCCGTATTTCATACTTTGGCAGTGCTCTGCTCTTTCTATTTGTGTATGCGACTCTGGCAGATTTGGCACGCCGTTTGACTTCCACAATGGACTCCAAGGATGGACAGGACACCTGGATACCCACAAAGTGAGTTTATCATACCCGTCAAAACATCTGTGGACTAATATATACCCTGGACTGTAACTTTGGGGGACATATATTGTACTACTCAGGCTGTGTACATGCCATAGGCAACACTAGGTACTAGTTCCCTCTCCCCTATATATGGGGCATTGATATTATTATCCATTTATAAGGAGTTCATATTGTGGATTTTTCATGCAATATATGGATACAATGACTCTGAAGCACCAGAACTTTTTTGCTCCAGTCTTTTAAAGCCCACCATGGTTAGTGTTTCACTTCGGATCAACGTCTTACACTTCGATAAGAAAGGGGATCTCTGTAATACAAGGAAAGGTGCGACTGGAAACAAGTGTGTAACCCCTTGTTATGCATGTAGAGAAGAGGTGGACACTTCACACTCACAAAAGGTGACCATTTAATGCGTCAATGTTTAGGTCTGACCAGGGGGGCTTAATGGGGATGAAACGTAAAGTGTCAAGTGACAAGATGTTCCCTGTTGAGGGAGCCTGCATGAATCGCAGCAGAGAGAACAGACACACAGGCTCATTTTGGATCTCGCTAACATTCCTCAGTAAGACACTTCCCTTTTCCCATTATACAAAACACCATCCTGCACTCTCTTACCCATCTGGTTTGCGTTAAAAAAAAGAATCCCAAGGAGGCGTCAATTGTGGTGACCATTAATTAAAGCTAATAAACACACAGATACCCAACAAGCTCTGAGAAACCCCAAAACATTACCACATAATATATATGTATAAGTGTCAAAAGGAGTGCGAGTGGGCGTGGCTAAATGTATACAACTAATTAATTAAAGGTGCTATGCCATATCAGACGGCTTCTCTTGCACTTTGCCATCTGTGAGGCCTCCTAACAAACATCTCTCTCTCTCTCTGTATTACTGGTAATACCTCATCCTATCCTGCCCAAGTACAAGTGATTAGAAGTGGGCGATTTTGGCGGATTTGGATCCATCTCGGATCGGCCGGTCTCAAAAAGGCTAATCCGCCGTTTTGGATTTTGTATTTTAGAGAGCAATCTGAAATCCGTGGCTGAATTGTTCAAATCTGGACACGGATTAGTCCGCGGGGGATCTCTCGCTCCCTGCGGCTTAATCAGTGCTTGGATTTTTAACAATCCGGGAAAACGTGCTGCGGAATCCGTGGACTGGAGTCTTAAAAATCCGCCCGGATTGTATCAAACGGTGTATTCGGATAAATCCGGGAAAGGGATTTGGAACGGTTCGCCGATTTTTACAAGTGGTGTTGCTTTTGAATAACCCTCTTGGAGTAACCCTGCTCACCCCAATCTCTGCAGACGTACTGACCCTACAGAGATACTGTTCCTAATGTAGATACATTGAAACGGACAGCAGATTAGGGGGTCCCCCAGTCTGTGCATCTTGTTCCTTGTGGAACGCTGCTCCACCATAGTTAAAATATGAAACAATCCAACAAGGGGCATTTTCCTTTGTGATGTTACACAAACTGCTTTCATATTTCCCCTCGTGTAAAATAAAATGGTCTTAACTAGTTTTTTCTTGGATTATAGATGAAACAGAAAAGTTACACTAGCAGCTATTTTTGTTTTTGCTGTGATAATTCTCCAAAATATGGCGGGATCAGGATGGAGAAGGTAAGAGCCGAGGTAGGGAGAACCATCTTTAAAGGAAATCCCTTCAGCCCTTTGATGTGTTCCCCTATGTAGTAGTGTGAGGGATCAGGGAACAGTACAAATCCTATAGAGCTAATCCGACCTCCACCCTCATCTTATTACCTCTATTCCTTGACAGAAAGAGGCTCTCCTCCCTCCCCCGCCCGTGGGAAGGCACCCCGGGGATGGGGCAGGGAGAGAATGGCAGGGGGGGGGCGGGGGGAGAGCACTCCAGAGCAGACAGGCGGCATATCAAGTGTCTAAAAATAAGGGCCGAGCACTCGAAAATAAACTATGTTAAGTGGGGGTCTGACCTCTGCCAGAGGAGTGTTAACAGGCTCTTAGGGCCTGGCTGCTGTCAGCTCCCCATGGTCTGTCACTGCTACAGGAAAGACATGGAGGACGGATACCGAATAACAATCCTGCGGCACCCTCCTCTTATATCACTCGGGCAGGTCATTCCTGCAGGCACTGCGATGTCAGACTCCGATTATTCACAAAGGAAGCGGCAGGGCCAACACCCACCTCCCACACGCACAGCGGCAGTGCCAGCCTCCCCCTCCCACACGCACAGCGGCAGTGCAAGCCTCCCCCTCCCACACGCACAGCGGCAGTGCCAGCCTCCCCCTCCCACACGCACAGCGGCAGTGCAAGCCTCCCCCTCCCACACGCACAGCGGCAGTGCCAGCCTCCCCCTCCCACATGCACAGCGCCAGTGCCAGCCTGCCCCTCCCACACGCACAGCGCCAGTGCCAGCCTGCCCCTCCCACACGCACAGCGCCAGCCTCCCCCTCCCACACGCACAGTGCCAGCCTCCCCCTCCCACACGCACAGCGCCAGCCTCCCCCTCCCACACGCACAGCGCCAGTGCCAGCCTCCCCCTCCCACACGCACAGGGCCAGCCTACCCCTCCCACACGCACAGCGCCAGCCTCCCCCTCCCACACGCACAGCGCCAGCCTCCCCCTCCCACAGCGCAAGTGCCAGCCTCCGCCTCCCACACGCACAGTGCCAGCCTCCCCCTCCCACATGCACAGCGCCAGCCTCCCCCTCCCACACGCACAGAGCCAGTGCCAGCCTCCCCCTCCCACACGCACAGCGCCAGCCTCCCCCTCCCACACGCACAGCGCCAGCCTCCCCCTCCCACACGCACAGCGCCAGCCTCCCCCTCCCTCACGCTAGTGCCAGCCTCCCCCTCCCACACGCACAGCGCCAGCCTCCCCCTCCCACACGCACAGCGCAAGTGCTAGCCTCCGCCTCCCACACGCACAGCGCCAGTGCCAGCCTCCCCCTCCCACACGCACAGCAGCAGTGCCAGCGTCCCCCTCCCACACGCACAGCAGCAGCGCCAGCCTCCCCCTCCCACATGCACAGCGCCAGCCTCCCCCTCCCACACGCACAGCGCCAGTGCCATCCTCCCCCTCCCACACGCACAGCGCCAGCCTCTCCCTCCCACACGCACAGCGCCAGCCTCCCCCTCCCACACGCACAGCGCCAGCCTCCCCCTCCCACACGCACAGCGCCAGCCTCCCCCTCCCACACGCACAGCGCCAGCCTCCCCCTCCCACACGCACAGCGCCAGCCTCCCCCTCCCACACGCACAGCGCCAGCCTCCCCCTCCCACACGCACAGCGGCAGTGCAAGCCTCCCCCTCCCACACGCACAGCGGCAGTGCAAGCCTCCCCCTCCCACATGCACAGTGCCAGCCTCCCCCTCCCACACGCACAGGGCCAGCCTACCCCTCCCACACGCACAGCGCCAGCCTCCCCCTCCCACAGTGCAAATGCCAGCCTCCCCCTCCCACATGCACAGCGCCAGCCTCCCCCTCCCACATGCACAGCGCCAGCCTCCCTCTCCCACACGCACAGCGCCAGCCTCCCCCTCGCACAGGGCCAGCCTACCCCTCCCACACGCACAGCGCCAGCCTCCCCCTCCCACACGCACAGCGCAAGTGCTAGCCTCCACCTCCCACACGCACAGCGCCAGTGCCAGCCTCCCCCTCCCACACGCACAGCACCAGTGCCAGCGTCCCCCTCCCACACGCACAGCAGCAGCGCCAGCCTCCCCCTCCCACATGCACAGCGCCAGCCTCCCCCTCCCACATGCACAGCGCCAGCCTCCCCCTCCCACACGCACAGC
The DNA here is from genome assembly GCF_040206685.1 of Ascaphus truei. Taxonomy (NCBI): domain Eukaryota; kingdom Metazoa; phylum Chordata; class Amphibia; order Anura; family Ascaphidae; genus Ascaphus; species Ascaphus truei. Next base: position 284,216,608 of record NC_134487.1, read on the forward strand.
GCCAGCCTCCCCCTCCCACACGCACAGGGCAAGCCTACCCCTCCCACATGCACAGCGCCAGCCTCCCCCTCCCACACGCACAGCGCCAGCCTCCCCCTCCCACACGCACAGCGCCAGTGCCAGCCTCCCCCTCCCACACGCACAGCGCCATCCTCCCCCTCCACACGCACAGCGGCAGTGCCAGCCTCCCCCTCCCACACGCACAGCGGCAGTGCCAGCCTCCCCCTCCCACATGCACAGCGACAGTGCCAACCTCCCCCTCCCACACACACAGCGGCAGTGCCAGCCTTCCCCTCCCACACGCACAGCAGCAGTGCCAGCCTCCCCCTCCCGCACCGGCAGTGCTAACCTCCCCCTCACAGTGGAACTGCCCGCTTTTCCCTCACACACACAGCGGCACTGCCAGCCTTTCCTTCCCTCACACACACAGCGGCACTGCCAGCCTTTCCTTCCCTCACACACACAGCGGCACTGCCAACCTTTCCTTCCCTCACACACACAGCGGCACTGCCAGCCTTTCCTTCCCTCACACACACAGCGGCACTGCCAACCTTTCCTTCCCTCACACACACAGCGGCACTGCCAACCTTTCCTTCCCTCACACACACAGCGGCACTGCCAGCCTTTCCTTCCATCACACACACAGCGGCACTGCCAACCTTTCCTTCCCTCACACACACAGCGGCACTGCCAGCCTTTCCTTCCCTCACACACACAGCGGCACTGCCAGCCTTTCCTTCCCTCACACACACAGCGGCACTGCCAGCCTTTCCTTCCCTCACACACACAGCGGCACTGCCAACCTTTCCTTCCCTCACACACACAGCGGCACTGCCAACCTTTCCTTCCCTCACACACACAGCGGCACTGCCAGCCTTTCCTTCCCTCACACACACAGCGGCACTGCCAGCCTTTCCTTCCCTCACACACAGCGGCACTGCCAGCCTTTCCTTCCCTCACACACACAGCGGCACTGCCAGCCTTTCCTTCCCTCACACACACAGCGGCACTGCCAACCTTTCCTTCCCTCACACACAGCGGCACTGCCAGCCTTTCCTTCCCTCACACACACAGCGGCACTGCCAGCCTTTCCTTCCCTCACACACAGCGGCACTGCCAGCCTTTCCTTCCTACACACACACACACACACACACACACACACACACGCTACAGTACTAGCCTCCCCCTCACACAGCGGCAGTGACAGCCTCCGCCTCACACACACTGTTGCACCATAACATGTATACACAGCGCCTGTCCTCTCATACAGAATAATTTATAAGTAGGGCAAAAACTTGAATCCTTTATCAAAGGAAAAACACCAAGTGCTCTTCTGTGGTAAAATGCGTATTTTTTTTTTGCACTGCAGTAAATAAACTATTTTTAGGTGACTGGTGGTCACAGTATTAAGAGGGCAGTGCCACGTTTTTCATGGGATCGCAGTATCAGAATGTCTTCAGATGGGAGCCGTCAATTCCGACTGTCGGACCCACACACACACCTGGCTGCAGCACTAACTCCTCATGAGAGCTCGGTAATCCTGCCGTCTGCTCAGAGTATTACTGACAGGGTCCATCAGATAATCCCTGTGCTCTGCCAGTGCCCAGCTGTTTATCCCCCCCCTTTGCCCCCCAGACAGACCCCTGTGTGTGTGACCGTTTCTACTGCGGGGCCCCTAGCCCAGTCTCACCCCTGCATTCCAGGCCTGACAGTTGCAGAGCAAGTAAATGCTTGGCTGGTCAGGGCTGCTGAGATCAGGACATTAATCCTGGGCCGCAGGCTGGCAAAATCCCTCCTGTCAGGGGTCTGAGCATGCAGGGACCACCGCTGTCAAACAGTAACCCCTTCACTGCCGGAGAGGCCTGCAACATATTGCTGCCCCCGGGAGCACACAGGAAATCCTGAAGCAAGACCCAGTTATCTGCTCAAAAATCAGGACCCCTGGACTGTGCTTCAAACAGGAAATCTGCACCCACTTCTAACTGCAGTGAACATAACACAAGCTGATCCTGCCCTTAAACCACTGCAGGATCCCCCTCCACCCGCACCAGTTGAAAACAATACATTTAACATCCTTTCTTGCAATTCACCGTGGGCCCTTTTTGCTGTGAAAATGGTTTCCCAGCGCTGGAGAAGAGATTAGCGCCATTTAAATAAATGGGACTGAAATCTTCTCTGCATTGGAAAGGACGGCTTCACAACATAAGGAAATAAAAAAATAAACAAATGAATGGACACTCAGTAAATGTTACTATAAGATATTAGGAGTATAACTCATACACTGTGCACGGATTAAGCAGGAAGTCTTCTACGTGCAGGGAGTCAAAAATATATATATTTGTGAATAATTTATCAGTGTAATCGGCTGCTTAGAAACATCTAATCCCCTTAAAGCTGCGGGTCCTCCAGAGGCTGATTTATTTTAAATCTAGGTGGGAAGCGTAGCGGCACCGCATTCATTTCAGATCTGGGGACCCCCCCCCTGCTTCCAGAGATACTTACTACCCCCAAAGCAGCCCCCCCGGCACCATCTCCGGCTGGGTAAACAACATGGAGGTTTAAATCTCCCGTGGCCCGGGAGCCAATAGGACGGGGCGATGACATCTGCGTCACGGCTTCATATTGGACCCTGAGCTGCAGGAAAATTTAAGAAACATTCAGTTTCTTAAACAAGCAGCACCCAAGGAGGTAGGTGTCCCAGGAAGCAGGAGGGTCACCGGCATTACATAAAGATTGGAAACACTTCCAAAAGCTTGTGTTTACCACTGAACGCCAATAAATCATTTTCCCCTTTTTATTTACATAGGAATGAGCGCCATTAATCTCGCCTCCGGGGACACCCTGCTTACAGAGATACTTGCCTCTATAGGGGGTGCTGGAATCCCGTTTTATTTAACACTCCCGCGTCCCGGGGGCCAATAGGATGCTGCACCAGGTGACATCACAGCTTCCTATTGGCCTGCAGGACACAGGAGTTTTGCAAAGCGGCCATTACGTTAACCCTGCTAGCTGAGTGGCTACCAGAACCCCCTACGTGTGTTACATATCTCCGGAAGCAGGGGGTACCCGGAGCTCAAATTAATGGGGTTCAGCTCTCGAGACCCCCTGCTTCAATCCTATGTGAGGAAAAAAATTGCACGCCTGGATTGCATTTTTAACAGAAAGAATACTGCAGGGAGTTCAAAGTTGCAGTGATCAGGACAGCATTCCTGAACCAACAGAGACACACAGACAGATCTGTGCAGAGGGGCACCGTGAGATGCACAGCACAGGCACGGATGCTTGCCTGTACGTTGGGTGGGGAGGGGCAGTTTTTGCAGAGGGCTGCCGGAGAACCCGTGGGGGCCGTTTGCAAAACATTCCTTCGGAGAGCTGCAAAGTCGGCAGGGAGGACCAGGTGAGCTAATTGCTGTCTGTGCAAACAGATCTGTTTGAACTGCAAATATCTCAGAGGCCAGGAAAGCGGGAGGGATGAGAGGGGTGTCGCTCCCCCAAAGCCGATCGCTACACACTGCTCCTTACAATCCCCTCACCTCTCCGTCCTGAAAATAGATCTAGGAAAATATTGATGCCAAAACTTTGTTGTGTTTTCGGAAAAGAATGTCTGCTGTTGGAATTTTCTGTGCATGTATATTCAATTATAGCAAATAAAAACCCCACTTGTGAGCACATTCACATGTCTCCGGCAGATCTGCAACCCTGCCTTTCCCCCCCATCATCTCTTCGCATACAATGCTCACTGTATCCGGGGATTCTGGGCAATGACATGCAAATGAGCACGCAGTGTCACCTTTAGCTTCTTGTTCATTTTAACATGGATCCCTATAAGCTTCTGCCTGCCGCACGTGTGAACGTGCTCATAAAGTGGTATTTGTATTTGCTGTAGGGTTTTGGGCACTTTTTGACTCACCATAACTTTCTTTCTATATCCAATGTGTATAAGCTGTCCAGCAAAACCCCAGCTTATATTACACAAAATGAAGACATGAAAGCAAATCGTCACAAAGCAAATCTGTCTGTTCTTAATGATCTTGACTCTGGTCTTTTGTGGACTGTTTCACATGTTAACTGTGCCGCGCTTAGTCCACAGGACACGAATATATACGGAGTCTCACAAAGTCTCGGTCACGACAAGTTACACACAACCAATCATACAGGTGGCTCTTTCCAAATACAGCACACACTCCCCCCTCCCCCCCACCCAACACACAGAATACAGATCAAATATCTAAGAAGCAATTGGGACATAGCCAGTCCTATACCCTGCTGTATAACTCACTCTGATCATTGGAACAGTGTCTGCATATCACGTGCGCTGAAAGAAGGCCTTAAAGATGCAAGCACTCTGCTATATAACATCATTTAACACTTAATTTGTGTGCTGTAGTTAAACAAAACGGTCAATAATTTTTCCAACTCCCAATAGCCTAGCTCCAGAAATCACACACATTATAAGATACAGAAGTCTTTACGTCTACTGGTGAAATATACCACCCTACCCAGGGTATGCCGAGGTCTCGGACCTAAATGCCGCAGCCATTCTAACGTTGAGGTGATGTGGGATTCGCTGTATAGGTTAGAACATTCCTATGGCACACATGTGATGAACACTTCACACCAGTGATCAAAGTGGCTTCAAAAAAGGTATTGTGGAAAAGCTATTTGACTATTTGAGAAAGATTCTACAGAATACTTTGGGGATGTAAATTAAAAAGTAGCGGTACTCTGCAGTCTCTCGTACCATCCTACTTCAACCACTGCTTCCCAAGAATACTTCTCTGAAACGACTGGGGAGAGGGTCGAATACAAACTGGCGTCCAATTTTGGCAATGGCAGATAAGTAACACTTATTGGGACAGAGACCCCTTCACTGTAATGATTTAAACCAAAGCAGCACTTTCTGGAGGGAAACCCCCAGCGGTTGGGGGAGGGGGATGGGGAATGGATAAGGAAGGAAACGAGGAGCAGCCAGCAGAGAATTGAGTGAGCTGGGGAGGCACAGGGTGCAGGATCCGAGAACGCAGTGCGATCAGGGCTCTCAATGTGATCCATTCACAGACCTGCTGGGGGTGACAATAGCTGCCCCTGTGCATTGTTGGTACGTGGTTACCAGCCACGTGGCAAAAATGAAACGGAAGGAGGTGGGGGGTGGGGGAGATAGAGTGGGAGTTGCCTTGTAGTTCTCATTATAAAAAGATGGAGGGGAGAAGAAAAGAAAGGGGTTAGATGGCCAGCTTCTTGGGGCAGGAATTCGTGTCTGCAAAATTCTCTACACAGGTCAGTGCTATGGAACAACAAATGTTATGATGACATTTAACCCATATAGTTAGTCAGAGAACTTCACTTGAGATTTAGGATCCACGCAGAATATGACACATCCGGTTACGTGTGTGTGTGTGTGTGTGTGTGTGTGTGTGTGTGTGTGTGTGTGTGTGTGTGTGTGTGTGTGTAGGGGTGACCGCTACAGCCCCCCTCTAAACTGCAATCTGATGCATGTGGAGATCCCTATATTAGCACTTCGAGATGCAGGGTGGAAATGCTTCAGTTGTCCCGGTAGGAAGGTGCTGGCGTAATGGAACGCAGACTTTTCCAGACTGCAGGGGGTCCCTTCCTCAGACGTGTTAGTGGAGCCAGCAGAACAACTCGAATTTAACGTTCAGTCCCATGTACCGGCTCAAATGTTTTTTTTATTTTTAAACAACCTGTCAGTGTCACCGACTTCCTTAGAAAGATGCAGTCACCTTCAAACGTGTTTTACCTATTTGCATCCTGTTCAGAATGAAATAAATAGGTTTTCCCTTTTCTCCAGGGCCGCGGAAATTCCAGCGTGTCAGTCTCTTCTGTTAGTCGGTCTGATTAATGACGGCTTCGGAATTACTCTGCAGAGAATGGACAGAACTAAAACTATTCTCCTCTAGTTTTGAAGACCCGCTGTCTTATGACCAAAATACACGGGAGATTGTAGAAATCTCCCAAAGCTTTTAGCAAGGAAAGGTTACAAGTCATCCAATCGGCTCGATTTAACCTAGGGGGTGGCCCACTCCACTCCTCAAGGGCCACCAGCAGGTCAGGTTTTCTGGATATCCCTGCGTCAGCACAGGTGGCTCAATCAGTGGCTTAGTCAAAGACTGAGCCACTGATTGATCCAGCTGTGCTGAAGCAGGGATATCCGGAAAACTTGACCTGCTGGTGGCCCTTGAGGAGTGGAGTTGGCCACCCCTGATTTAAACTATTAAACAGGTCACTGCTGTGCCCCTGTAATACACCTTAGTGTAAGAGATCAACACGCAGCCGGGAGATTTTAACAGGTCTGCGGTGGGAGAGGGACAACTTTAATTTAGGGTAGGTTTCATTTTGGGGAGGTGGAGGGGATTCTTGCAGTCCCCCGTCCCCCCCCCAGCCTCCCTTCTCATGAGAAGAATACTGTGGGAGGTGTTACTGTATGAAGGCCCGGCCCGGCTGTGACGGCCGAGCTCGCGGGAGGGAACAGTGGCTTCATTTATGCCTGAGGTCCGAGGCTCACCTGAAAGTTATTAAATAAATTGATATTCCTGTGGGCCGGCCGGGTGTAGGAACAGCGCGAGCCACAACTCATTTCTATTTCTGCCCTGGACTCCTGCCAGCAGCTGGAGGCAGTTACGCGGGCTTATAAAACACAAACACACACACACGCTCTGCTGCGAGCGGCACACGCAGGGGGACGCACATGCAGAGCGCCTGTGTGAGTGTGTGCAGGGATTAGCACTTTGCAGACGTAGAATCTATTCTGTGCCGTCTGCAGACACAGCGGGGAGATGTGCAGGGCTGCAGCTTCTGCAGCACCCAAAACTGCACCTCTGCTGCTGACCCGTCTGACCCCAGGGTGGGTTTGGAAAAAGCGCACGACGGGTTGTAGATGGCAGGTGTGATTCAGTCCGTCAAGGACTGTCTGTGGGTCTTAAATTGAGGGTTCATACACATTTATCCAAGTATTATAGGATACAAATGTCCGATGCTAGTGATTTTTACACATAAATCACATCATCAACAGGGAGGAGTTCTAGGGAGCAGTTATATGGAGCAATAGGAACGTTATAGGGGGGTTATAGAAAGCGGTTATATGGAGCAGTAGGAACGTTATAGGGGGGTTATAGAAAGCGGTTATATGGGGCAATAAGAACGTTATAAGGGGTTTATAGAAAGCGGTTATATGGGGCAATAAGAAGAGTTGTAGTAAGAAGTTGCATGGAGCAATAGGAGGAGTTATATAGAGTAATCGGAGTTATAGGGAGCAGTTATATGGGGCAATAGGAATTATAGGGGGGATATAAACCATGCACATATTATACTGGGTTTTATATACCTGGTACAAAAACAAGTTGAGCAAAAATTAAACATGGTGAGCAAGTGTGACAAAAACCTACGTACAGCAATAATAAACCCCATAATTACACAGCATACAGTGCTTCCACTGCAGCCAGGGATTCTGGGTAGTGACATGCAAATGAGCGCACCGTGTGTCCCTTTATGCTTCCTATCCACTTTAATGAGCTCTACGAAATTCTGCATCTGTCACCAGAAACTACAAATATCTGCGAACGCTGTAAGAAATCCGATATATAATATGGCGATCTTGGTCTAGTAAAAATTATTTACCTGAACAACCTAACTTTTTCTGGTACCCGCGAGGCTGCATATACTCTTAAACCGGGGTCCAATATGACATTTACCGAAATAATCCAGATTTGGAGCAGTGCGACCGGCGGCGAGAAAAAGATGCAGCTGCATCAATGACGGCTACACATGATTGTAGCAGGAAGACCCCCCCACACCCCCTCCGCGCTGGGAGGTCGGAACTGGCGGGCATTTCATGCGCACGCCTTCGCTGCGGCAGGTATCAAGGGCGGCAAACGCCTGTATTTATATCTCCCATATTCATTTGGGAACCTGGACTCGCTGTACCCGAAATGCATTCTATCTACAGGAGGGAGCAGCAACCCTACAAATATATGGAGGGGTGACTGGGGTTCAGTCTACGATGCTGAAATCCCTTTCCTGGCTTCCCATCAAATCCGGTATCACACACTCAATTCTCCTCCTCACTTTTAAAGCTTTACACTCTTCTGCTCCTCCTTACATCTCAGCCCTAATTTCTCGCTATACACCATCCTAACTCTTACATTCTGCTTAAAGATGTCTTCTCTCTACCCCTTTTGTGTCTAAAGCCCTCTCCCGCCTTAAACCTTACCCACCGACTGCCCCGCACCTCAGGATTCCCCTACCTCTCAATATCCGACTAGCACACCTCCTTATCGAAGCATACGAGTAGCTCTGTGGCTGATACTTTACACCTCATACACTGACCTTGGGCCCCTTGCAGACGCACTTACCAGAACACCTTTCTACTGTCTCTCTATGTTCTTCCTACTTGCCAATTAGATTGTAAGCTCTTCGGGCCAGGGACTCCTTTTCCTAAATGTCACTTTAATGCCTGAAAGCACTTATTCACATAATGTATTTGTTATTTATGATTGTCACGTGTATTACTGCTGTGAAGCGCTATGTACATGAACAGTAAATGCTTAGAGCAGGCCTCTCCAGCACAGATGGGGTTAACCCCTCATTGCTCTGCCGGTTTCTCTGTCTGCAAAGGAGTTAAAGGGAGGCTCATGGAGGGGGTGGTGATGTCACATGTCCATTTATCCTGGCCCTTTTAATACCTACAAGCAGCGGTGCTCCCCACCCCCTGTCCCCCGGGCGTCTCTTTCACAACCACACAATTGCCCCATTGTGCGCAGTGAAAGGATTAAGGATTGTGTTTTCCATTATTGTGCTGCCGATTAATCCTGAACCCTTCTCACTTTCCTCCTCGGAATGAGGGGGACGGAGGGGCTGTGGGGGGCTGCGTTCGCTCCTCTGCCTCTGCGCTGCCAAAGACTTTCACACCTCATTTGCCACGTAAGCAATTACATTTTTAACCAACGAGCGGCTCGGCCCTCCTTCAGGTCCCACAGAGAGAATCTCGCTTGGTGTTCTGCGAATGGAAAGCTCGTTGGCTGGCAGTGCCCGCGATGCCCCTCCAGACGCATGATCAGGACCACGCTATAAATCGTGCCAGCTGGACGGGGCAACTCCAAAGACAGATATGATAGAGATCCAGTCCAACTCCAGACCTCACAATTATACCACCGATGCCAAGAGACAGGCAACTGGAAATACAAAACCAGGACTGGATCAAACTCCCAGTCAATCTGGAGTTGGTGGCAGGTGCGACAAATGGCCTGTGTTGTGCATCTCATGGGACTGGTAGCTGTTGCACTTTTAATTATTTCTTATTTTCCAAACACAAGTTATTGTGGGTAACAGACTGACAAAGAGCCACGATTGCCCAGGGGACAGTAAGGACAGAGCTGAGGCATCCACAGGTTTCCTGGTTAAACACTGCGGGCTGTTTGAGACTTCATAAAGTTTGGAACTTGTGGATTCACTTATTTCATGAAAAAAAAAAAATAATAATATATATATATATATATATATATATAAATAATAATAATAATAATAATAATAATAATATATATATATATATATATATATATATATATATTTTTTTTTAAATGATTTAAAAAATAAATAAATAAAGAACGCCAGCAATGACTTGATGTACATTACTTGACCTGCCTGACTTGCACATCAATGAAAAAAAAAAAAAGTTGCAGGGAGCGGTTTTATTGAATAATAGGATTTATAGGGAGCGGTTATACGGGGTATTAGGAGGAGTTATAGGGAGACGTTACATGGGGCAATAAGAAGCGTTATAGGGAGAGGGTATATGGAGCAATAGGAGGAGTTATAGAAAGCATTATATGAAGCAATAGGAGGAGTTATAGGGAGATGTTATATGATGCGCAGAGTACAAAAATGATTAAGAACACCCATGATCAGTCGCATGTCCCAGCCAGGTCCTCACACAGCATATGTTTCCACTGCAGCAAGGGATTCTGGGAAATGACATGCAACTAACTGCATCAGTTCTTGTCCACTTTACATGGTAGCCGTATCCCCACAGTTTGTACTTTAAGTCCCTGGGTTTTAATTTTGTCAAAGCACGGCGTACACTGCTGGGGCTGTATAAATAAAATTTTACATGCATTCAAACATTATACCAGGAAAGGCACATGGAGGTGAGCATCGTTAGCCAGTATGCAATACGGTTAGTAAGAATGGCCAAGCCTCTGCACACAATTCCCCATTCTAGTGACCTCCTTGGTTTTACTTATGGACTTGCTGCTTTAGTCTTTGAACGCTTTTGTCCTGCACTATGAAAGAGGCAAGGTGTTACATGGCCGAGAGCGTTCACTTTACTGCTACGTGGGACAGCAGACTTGGGGCATAACCTCCTGTAACACGTAATAGATGTCACCCACATAACTTCCTACCGATTTCTTCATGGCGCCATGGTGGGTAAAAGTGTCGGTGCGATACACACTTGGCTGTGTTATTGTGTGTCTTCATAAAATAAATCGATACGATAAAACAACTCCGTGTACACAAGGCCACGAAAGGGACAGTTCCTGCTCTTCTGCACATCATCACTGCTGCCATCTTACCAAGTCAGTGATTGTGCCCCTACGTATGGCAACCACCTCCACTGTGGCCCAGCACCAAATGTCATGGGTCTTGAAGTGGGTTAATCCTGGTTACCTTGGTCAAGTCACTACACCTCCATGTGCCTAGCGCAAAATAAAATTGCAAGCTCCGCAGGGCAGTGACACGAGTCTGAAATATGATACACACACGTGCCGGCCGGCTACACAAGAGAGAGATCCTCTTCCTACCAGCTGAATGATCCATTCCTTGCCAAAAAAGACACCGCAAAATCATCAAAAATATTCACACCAAGGAGACACGCCCCAGCAGAGGTGTTAGGGGGCTCTTTTGGTACCCAGTAACCGTTAGCAGGTTACTGGTGGACATCATTTTTTTGTTGGAGCAGTTGTATGAAGTTCTTCAGCGTTTGGGACCCAGGGGAGAGAGGCCGAGCTTATAGTGTCGGCGACGGAGACACGACTGGTGACGTCACCCGCCGCCCCTAGCGAAAGCTGTCATTCGCTTTCCGGCGACCAGGTCTTTGATTGGTTCAGAGGCCGTCACATGTGGCGACAGCCTCTGAAAAATCAAGTTTGGCCGGCTTCAAAAATTCGCGCCGCCAGCGTCGCGCTTACTATAAGCGCTTGCGACGGCGACAATGCGTTTGTTTGAGCGACGGCGCATCGTCGGCACTACAAGCGCAGCCTACGGTGACAAGCTGCTCATCCCCTCGGTAAGCAAGAGTCTCTTCTCCAACAGCCAGTGTGTCCCCGAGGGCCGCAGGGTCAGGAGGTTACAACAGTACTTCCTCCTGGGGTCAGGGGTCACTCCGTAAAGCACAGATCGCATTAACCGTTTCACGGGAGGCCAGCAAATGATTGTACGGATCTCTGCCACAGAAAGAGCACAAGACTGAACGAGACCAGCAGCAAGCGATTCAGGCCTTTTTACATGGGAAACTGTATACTCATTCGTGTGCGTTAGTGGCTATATATTTATACACGCCGCTCTACTCATACTCACAGATTAAAGCAGCAAAACATGTGCAATCGTATGGGGGTTTTTTGTAACTAAATCAGTTCTGTAGTATTAGATAACACCTATTGCAGTTTTTTTATTTTATTATTAAGATTCAACTCCATGCCATTTTTTGAGTTTTTAAAGCCTCCTTTAATTTCTACAGCAGGGTTTAGCCACCTCCCCAGCAGTGCAAGATCTTTGAAACACTTTCCTGTTTGTAATCATTTGTTGCCAATGTTCCCAGCAGTTTGAGCTGCAAACTGTAACAATAGATAATGTTGCCTTTGTAATATAAGGATACATTGTAGCTGCTGTGTTACTGACTGAAGCTGCTATAATGTTCGTGACACAATCAAGATTTTAAGACAAATCCCACTGTATCTGTCTGTTTTCTGACCGGCTGCAAGAACACGATTTGAGCTTTGACTTATTTTTATATTTAGGTTTGACCCTTTTCCCCTATCCCAGGCGTGTTTTCATTCCCTTACTGTATCAGCCCTACCACCTCTGTCGGGAAGTTATTCCACCAATCTACCACCATTTCTGTGACGTATTTCCTCATTATTTCACCTTAGCTGACCACCCTCCCACTTCAGAGACTGGCCTCTTGTTCTAGCGCTCCTCTTACTTTGGAATATGCTTCCCTGCTGTACTTTGTTGAATACATTTATATATGGCAGAGTTTCCATCATATCCCTCTCTCCTCTACGCTGTATATATTAACCCTTTATATATGAGACAGTTTCTATCATATTCCCCTCTCCCCTCCAAACTGTACATAATAAGGTCTTTAAGTCTTTCCTGATGAGTCTTATGCTGTAGATCAGGGGAGCGCAAACTTTTTTCCTTGCGCCCCCTGCCGGCAGTTCCCCTCTCTCCGCGCCCACCCCCCTCTTACCTCGGCTCTGGCATCATGACGTCACGTTGCCATGGCGACGCGTCTAAGAAGCCGCCGGAGCCAAGGTAAGTGAGGTTTACAGAGGCCTTCGCCGCTTCCCCGGCACTTAATTTAAGTGCCTCCAGGATGCGCGCGGGGCCTCTGTAAACCCCGCGCCCCCCGCAGTCAGTCTCCCCCCCCCAGGACCCAGTTTGCGCCCCGCTGCTGTAGATTATGCCCCATTTTAGTAGCTCTTCTATGCAGAAGCTCCAATGTACCTGTACTACCTTCCGGAGATCTGGACTCCACAATTGAACACCGTACGCTAGGTGAGGTCTCACCGATCTATACAGTGACATCACCCCTCTCTCTTTCTGCTGCTAATCCGTCTCCCTACACAACCTCACACCCTGGCTGGCTTTCCCCATTTCTTTGTTATATTTCTCGCCTACTGTTAAGCCACCTGAAATAATGACTCCCAGGTCCCCAGGCTCTGTAGTAGTTGACATTATAAAGGACATTAATCCTGTATTCTGCTTTTGGATTTTTTTTATTATTTTTTTTTACCAAACTGCATTATTTTGCACTTTTTTTGGATTAAATTGTAGAACATCATTCCTTCAAATCGATCTAAATTAGTCAACTCTGTCACCTATTCTTCAACCAATATCTTATCCATTCAACCAACCCCCCACCCAGCCCCCAATCATGGTTTACTGAACAACTTGTTTATCAAAATTTCTGTGTGACAGTGTCAAATGCCTTATTAAATCTAGGTAATCTGCTGCTCCACCCTGATCCATTACCTTAGTCACCCAGTCACAAAATCCTCTTCGATTTGTTTGACGTGATCTGCCCCCCCCCCCCCCCCCCCCAGTAAACCCATGCTGCCTGGGAGCTCTCGTAGAGATGAGCGAATCCACCCAAATCCGGGAAACTGATTTTCTCGCATTTTTCTGCCCAAAATTCGTTTCGCGGTGTAAAAATCCGCAAACGGATTTGGTCAGTTTTCATCCGTGCGGATCAAAAGCCGCCACAGGATACAATCCGTGGACAGATATGTAGAATACAATCCGCGGTTTCAGCAATGTGTTGCTGAACGCATTGTCGAATCCGCGTATTCCACAGGATCCGTCCACGGGATGCAGAATCCGCGCAGTGTGTTGGTAATAATAAAAAAAATCCGCAAAACGCGATTCGCCCTTTCTGAGATTGGTCCACTGAAATCCGCGGACTAAAGGAACCGGACGATCCATACTCGCCCATAAAAATTCGTCCATCTCTACTCGGTTGTTGGACTTCATATGCTGCTCAGCGCTGTTAATGACACCATGGCCGAAGCCCAAGTCTCAGCTCAACAAGCTCAGTCATAGTAGAGACTGGCCCCTTAAACAGGTCACTGCCATCAGTATACGTTGGTGCTATGATGTTAACACAACGGTGGGCTTTCTTTATTCTCACTTTTGTAGCATTTACTAGATTCCATGAAATTATATCAAATGCAACTTTAAGACACTTCCACCAAAAAAAATAAAATAAAAAAAAACAAGGATCATAAAAGAACTTGATCCGAGCTGGGGGTTGTGTGGAGTACGTCGGTGCCAGGGAATAATACCTCCTGCTGGAGTCAGCATCCTGGGAAATCCCTATCAGGACGACCTTACTCTAATCATTGATGGGCTTCCAGTAATGACTTTTCATCCCAGAAATGCCAGGGCCGACCCACACCAATGTTTTCTTGGCTGATTGGGTACTATCTCCTGCTCCCCAGGTGCAGGTAATCCTAACCCCTTATTTACCAGAGGGGTCCAGCAAAGGGTTAAAGCAAACGCCAGAAGTGCTTGCCGCTTTGGACCTGTATCTTGCACTCTGCTACATCCCAGGATTTAAAAAAAAAAAACAAAATGCTCGTCTCAATGTGTCTTTGCTGGCAAAGTATCTTTTACGCGCGCAGACAGACCACTAAGGGAAAGCAGATGGAAGGCGGTAATTTGAAGAGCGGAGTGATGTGGTGTGTATGAGAAGTTACAGAGCTGCTCCTGTCCTCACCCCGACTCAGCCAAGAATGGACAGATCACCTATCGATCATCTGATGGCAGGTGCACATGGGCTGACCTTCCCCGCTCAATCGCTCAAACTATATACCAGGCTCCGCAGCTACAGCTCACTCCCAACAGCCCAAGTGCCACTCCGCAGCAAACACCGGCATGGCAACAAAAAGAAAGCACTCGCACATGAAACACCTTGCCGAGCGTTTCCAACGTTTTTCTTTGCATAGTGTGTGTAACAGCTTTAGAAATGCAGGCACGCCATCTTTCATTAGGGGGATGATTATGGGACTAGACAAATGGTACCGGGAGTTATAAGGCTCTGAGCAGAACCGTCCCTGCCGCCCATAGTTAGACCCGCAAAAAATGGTCCTAGAACTTTACGTCTATGAAATTGAAAACTGCTGGAGCATCCAACTGAAGTTTGAGATTTCCATGAAAAATGAAGTGTGACGGCTGAGCGTTATGTCAGTAATGAGAGCGTATGGGAGGTATATTAGCGATAAGGGGAGGTATATTAGAGATAAGGGGAGGTATGGGGAACTAAAATCTGCAGATTTAAGCGAATTCCAAGTTCACTTTCCTTCCAACGTCTTTAATGATCCTACATTTCAAGACACTTAGCCACCTCAAGGGAAGCGGTTTTATCTCCTTTTATACCATTAATCTCTAGGATTCCTGTCCTGTGTTTGATAAACAGCTCCCTAGGGGGCAAGGGGGGGGGGGAGGGAATTCCTGTTTACCATGTGCAAGAAGCCTCCAAATCACTTGAAAATTGTTACTTCGGAGCAAAATGAGATGTGATTGATTCACATATTACATCATTTCTTTCCATTGTTGCATTGTGAGTAATTAGTGGTGCTGTTCAGCTTCAGAGAAGCATACAGTACAGCACACAATGCCGCGCTCCAAATCAAATTTCAGGCAGGCTAAAGATTCTGGTTATTGTTACTCCTATTTTCTCCAAGGTGGAGGTACGAGAAATTATGCACTTCGCATCACTATATAGAGTGCAACATGTTCACGTCAGCAAATAAGCCATGCACCTTGAAGCGGTTTCAGTGACGCTGCCTGTAATCCGTGTGCGTGTTTGCAGTGAGGAATTATTTGGGATCGCTTTCAGACTTCACGTTCGAGGTCTCCATGGCTCATTAGGATAACACAGAGCTCGCTCAAGCAGGTGGCTCTCTGGACAAGGAATTCCGGCATCTTAATGACATGCAGCTTGAAAGCCATGGGCCGCTAATGAGCTGGGGAAGCCGCAGCCAAAACCTTTGTCGCTGAATCCCAGGGAGATGGCAGGGGGAGGGAATCTGATAATATAAATGACGGGATGTTATGAAAAGCGCCGGCACAATGCCAGCCAAGAACATGCAAAAAAAAAAAA
Organism: Ascaphus truei; assembly: GCF_040206685.1. NCBI lineage: Eukaryota > Metazoa > Chordata > Amphibia > Anura > Ascaphidae > Ascaphus > Ascaphus truei. Next base: position 284,232,506 of record NC_134487.1, read on the forward strand.
AAAAAAAAAAAAAAAAAAAAAAAAACAACTAGAGACACTGTGCCCGAAAGAATAGGGCATTTTTTTTAGATTAAAACTCGACAATTGATGCCTTTTTTTCCTTTTGAGGCCAGGTCCATAGTGGGCGCGTGCGCTTACGACTGAGCGTGTGAAGCCACGTGCGCATGTACTTGAAGCGATCTGTGGCATGCAGGGTGTGGCGAGGGCGTGCCCGTGACGTCACGTGAGTGGTTCACCTTCATTTGCTGAACCGCACACGTGACCTGGCACACGGCAAATTCAAACGAATTTGTCTCGCCACGCATCGGTGCTCACGTGCACGCGCGGTCTATGGCCATGCGCATTGCTTCCTGCCTTTTGTTTTCGGCGTGAGCGACGACGCTGGCGTCGTAGCTCTTACTGTGGCCACGGCCTGAGACATAGCTCCAAGTTTGAGTAGCTGTAATGGTCATTCCAAAATCTGACAGGTCTCTCCTTTATGTGCACGTCACATAACAGATGGAGACCTGTGAAGTTTGGAAAGTTCTGTACACGTGAAGGAGAGACCTGTGAGGTTTGGGAAAGTTCTGTACACGTGAAGGAGAGACCTGTGAGGTTACGAAAGCTCTGTACATTATAATTCTATGTTGCTTCCCTATCTAGGATATGCACCTCACTGCTTTTATCACAGGGGAGCTGGTCTGCATCTTAGGTGTATACAGTGGAGATACAATATGTGAAAGTGATGTAAAATCTGCCCACACACGTCACTTGTTTTTTATATACATATGTTACTATGATATTTTAATGCCATTTCTTCTTCTATTCCCATTCCGCATTGTGAAATCTTCCTGCATTCTGCTCACGTTAACTTGTTCCCGGTCACAGCAGTATAGGAATTGCTGCTGCGTTCTTTACTCCGTTACATACTGTATAAGAATCTAGCTCTTAAAGGCGGCGAAGTGCTCGCTTTGTATATTCTGTGGTAATTGGGATTTCCGGGTGATACCGCGCAGAGCGGTTACCTGTAGCACCAATTCTGAAAGGGTCATGAAACTTTCAGCGCACCGTAAAAAAACCCTGAAATTTACAATACATACTGATCAAACATATGTACTGCATTTGGTGCTCCTGCTGCTCTGCTCACTACTGCCTGGCATTGTGCAGACATTCTACCTCTGCAAAATGTAATTCATTCTGTGTAGCCTGTGGGCCAAGCGCAAAAAATATAAATAAAAAGGTGTACACAGAGCTGGCAGAAACCAGGCAGCCCCATCAGAGACTCCTCTGCCAATATCAATGTATATGCAGAACAGGAGCAATTCAGCAATCCCCCCCTCATACACACTGCCAGACCTGACATTTAATTAAAGATAAAGCACAGGCAGATGTTCTTGCCAACTTCACACATAAAATACCAAACCTGACAGCTAACCAGCCTCCCACAGTAACCACCAAACCAAACCTCCAGCTTCCACTCTCCATGCCTTACACACAAAACAAAGTGAAGTCCTTGTGCCGTCTCTCCCACACTTCCTGCTCTCGGGGGACGTCTAGTCCAATATGGCAGCTATGCCAGCATTACACAAACCCGGGCAGTGACAGACCAGGTGAAACAGTAAGGTCCTTACTTCATCTCTAGGACCTCCTCCAGGTGTTTGCGCCTCTCGGCTCGAAGGCTGGTCAGATGCACTTCCTTTTCTGCCAAGGACTGCTGCGTGGAAGACAGCTTTGCCTTCATGGACTCCAGCTCCTGTTTCACTTTCTCCATGGCCAGCATCAGCTCCTCCACCTGGGGGACAGGACAGAGACTCAGGCAGGGGCAGAAGCACCAATAGCTTTGCAAAAAAAAAACTGTTACAATGTTGCACATGGAACAACCAAAACCAGGAGTTGAGTCACTCACAGACAACACGATGGGTTTTTGGTTAAGGATAAAAGAAATGATGACCCCGCCACCTCACTGGCTGGCTCCATTCAACAAATTCCCCTTACCATGACCTTAAAGGTGTCTCGTTTATAGTAAAACATCACACATGACCGCTTTGAACCATAATAGCTGTACATAAGGCAGAGGTATCAAGAAATTCAGGTGAACACCCCCCCAATAACAATATACTAAAGACCTTGTGCAACTGGACATTGGTTTTTGCTCACTTACATAATTGTTAAGAGTCCATAACCCCCAAAAATGACTCTCTGGAAAACATTTAGATTTTTTTTGTTTTTAGATAGGATCCCGAGTTGACAGCTTGTTAATCAAGTACTTCCCTCAACCTGGGTGTGCTTCGCTCCACCGCCGAGGACCAAGAAGGTAAAGAGGAGGACCAGCCCATGGAAAGGGAAGGCTATGACATCATCCAAAATTGAGAGGGGGCCCACAGGACAGCAGGTAATGTTTACCAAGTGGAAAGATGACTTTTAAGGCTCTAATTACTGAGCGGTGCTATTCCGTTAAGAGACCTTCGAGCACTAGGAGAGACGCATTAACGGTCCATCAAGGGTCTTCCGATGCTGCTAGGGGTTTTATTGAACCGCTTCGTAAATATGGGTCTGAACCCATAAAACGTCACAGCGGATGGCTGTCTTTGGTAATAGGAGGGACAGCACCTTTAACTCCATGGGAATAAACACTTAACTTTAAAAACGGTCTTATAATCACTATGGGACCACCTCAGCCGGCGTGTCAGCCTGCAGGAAGAACAAGAGGGCGTTTCAGCATGACCATAATAACCTACTGATTATGAGGTAATTATAATTAGAAAGGACTTGCATTTTTACAAGCCAAGGTCACTCTGTGAATAAGGGTTCAGTCTATAAACTGCCTGCATTGTAAGCCGTTGTCCTGTCTTTTTCCATCTACTTGTGCAAGCTGCCAGCGCCCCTCACTTATCCGTGGAGTGAGGCAGGATAATAAGGAGCACGATGACTTCAGCACAACCTCCCCAGCACAACCTCCCCAGCAAGGTAAGTGAGGCTATGAGGTCTGAACACAGAGCACAGACTGTCTGATGCAGCTCTGGTCATCTGTGTTCCTTCCTGACCTCACTGCTTAATTACACAGGACGTCAGCTGCAGGTGGAACAGAGCCCTGTGCTGAGAGCTTACTGTATGTGCCAGGGTGCGGCTACACAGTTCCATGCAAACACACACGGCCCTGCGTTTCTCCTTACAAAGAGAGGGAAGAGAGGGAAGGAAAAGAGACAGGGTGGAGAGCGCGAAGGGGGGGAGAGAGAGCAAGAAAGAGAAAAGAGAGCAAGTCTATCCTACAAAAAGGAGCAAGGGAGAGAACGAGGAGAGGGGGAAAAAAAAAAGAAGATGGAGCAAATTAGAAGAGAGAGCAGGCCTTTCCCACAACGGAGCCAGAGAGCGCCCCAGAGAGAGCGCGAGAGGCAGGCAGAGAGAGAGAGAGAGCGTGAGAGGCAGGCAGAGAGAGAGAGCGCGAGAGGCAGGCAGGCAGGCAGGCAGAGAGAGAGAGGCAGGAGGAGAGAGAGAGGCAGGAGGAGAGAGAGAGAGGGAGAGCGCGAGAGGCAGGCAGAGAGAGAGAGAGAGCGCGAGAGGCAGGCAGAGAGAGAGAGAGCGTGAGAGCGCGTGAGGCAGGCAGAGAGAGAGAGCGCGAGAGGCAGGCAGGCAGAGAGAGAGAGGCAGGAGGAGAGAGAGAGGCAGGAGGAGAGAGAGGCAGGCAGAGAGAGAGAGAGAGCGCGAGAGGCAGGCAGAGAGAGAGAGAGAGCGCGAGAGGCAGGCAGAGAGAGAGAGCGCGAGAGGCAGGCAGGCAGGCAGAGAGAGAGAGGCAGGAGGAGAGAGAGAGGCAGGAGGAGAGAGAGAGAGGGAGAGCGCGAGAGGCAGGCAGAGAGAGAGAGCGCGAGAGGCAGGCAGAGAGAGAGAGAGAGCGCGAGAGGCAGGCAGAGAGAGAGCGCGAGAGGCAGGCAGAGAGAGAGAGAGAGCGTGAGAGCTCGCGAGAGGCAGGCAGAGACAGGGAGAGAAAGCAAAAAAGAGCGAAAAAGAGAAATAGAGGCAGGCATAGAGAGAGAGAGCGTGTGAAAGGCAACCAGAAACAAAGAGCAAGAGGCAGGCAGGCAGAGAGAGAGGCAGGAGGAGAGAGAGAGAGAGGCAGGAGGAGAGAGAGAGAGAGAGAGAGAGAGAGAGAGAGAGAGAGAGAGAGAGAGAGAGAGAGAGAGAGAGAGAGAGAGAGAGAGGGAGGGAGACAGAGAGAGACAGAGAGACAACAGATAGGCAAGATGAAAGTAAGGAAAGAATGAAAACGAAAGCCAAAATAAATGACAAGATACGTCGCCGATTATCTGTGTGTAAGTTAGGAACTTCGTTTTAAAGACAGAGCACAGAAGTCTGAAAGAAAAAAACGTAAAAATAGTTACTATGGGAATGTTCATTCTCCGGCTGCATCAAGAAGTGGCGGAAATCTTAAATAAAATGCCAAACTATTAATCTGGCCAAAGGTCATACGAGGTTAAAACATTGTCCGGAGCAGGGAAAAGTCTGAATAGAACCACTGGTTCCTTCAACGATGTGAGGTCTGGTATTAAAAGTCCGGAGACAACAGCAGGGGATTCGCACAGCTGCAACACAAGGAGTGCGGAGAACCTGCCCAGGAAGGCTGGGCCGTTACCCTTCTTACAGGTCCGACACCGCTTCATTATGTTATCTGAACATTCCCAGCAAACCAACCACAGAGGCCAGCGAGTAGTAACAGCAAAGGGTTAAAGCATGGGTTCGCAACTCCAGTCCTCAAGACCCCCACCCGCCTCCTCCAACAGGTCAGGCTTTCAGAATATCCCAGCTTCAGCACAGGTGGCTCAACTGATTGAGCCACCAGTGCTGAAGCTGGGATATCCTGAAAACCTGAACTGTTGGGGGGGGAGGGGGTATTGAGGACTGGAGTGGAGCCCGGATTAAGTACTTGTCTCCTTTAGAATCAGAGTGGGTTGTTAAATGTTATTTCCCTTTTCACTCTGCCCCCTCATTACACACCCCAGTACGATCACGCGCTTTCACGTATGAGGCATTAAGGTCGCAGAGCCAGAGCCGGCCCGCTGATGTAATGTTCCCTGAACATCATGCCGTGGTGCGGTTTAGGGCTGAACATGGCTGTGACTTTGTTACCACCATCTGCAATTGTGCCTATGCAGATCCTATAAAAAGGATGGGATTTACATTTTCATCTCTTTAGATTTTATTAGTCTGCAAAAAAGTCTAAGAACTTACAAAACAATTAAAAAATAAAAAAAAATTCCCATCCGCACGAAGCCGATTGAAACCACTGCTGCAACCAACCGCCACTGCCAAAAGCAGGGTGGGAATCCAGCCAAGGAAACCCGAGAGTGTACGATCGTTGCGTAGAGAGGTCATCCTCGTGCCAGATATCCCAGGACTCTTTATTAGACAAAGTATGGCTGAGGTTATCGTGCAGTGGAATAAAGTGGTCGATACAGAGCACCCGCCCTCTCGTACAGCTTCACATCACGCGTCTCTCTCCACCGGGCGCCTGATGCAGCCCATTTGTAAAGGACGCGACGTAGGCGCCATGTTATGGGGAGTTCAGGTCTTCGGGTTACATTCAGCTTCCGATTTCATGGGTTATGCGATGAGCTTGGTGTGAGTTCAGTCGGTCGAACGTTCTATTGCCAACACGCAACCTATATGGAATAATCCTTTCCCACAGCCCTGGGCACATACACACTCCGTGCTTGGGGTGAGACTGTGCCGCTGTGTTTAATGGTGCATGTATGAACAGCTGTGCGAGTCTGGTAAAAAAAAAAAAAGCTTTGCACTTTGTGATATGTTTTATTGGAACAACATGTTGATTGTGACTCATTCTAATATACGAGTAGGAAATCTTCATAGATGTAGTTCAGAGATGAGCTTTCGAGAGCTCACTTCAGATGGACCAACACAGAAATTGATTTCCGGCAACGTGAGATGCCAGGAACATTGTGCAGTAAACACCTCCTCCTGCTACACTTTAAAAATGTCGGCATGAACGGACGGTTAACATCACCTCTCTAATAAGCCTTCTCCCACATTATAGTTTCTGACCGATTTGTATAAAAAAATGAAAAAAACTAAAAAAAAAAGTCAATTAAAAAACAAGAGAGTAAATTCAGAAAGTGTTGTGGGGCGTTATGTCCTACTCATGAAATACCTCCCACCCTAGATCAAATCCTGAAGGCGTACATTCAGAAGCCAGGATTGAAGCAGACGGTCCTGAACCATTGGTGCTGATTGGCAGATGCGCACTCCTATCTCGTAGGTATCGTCATTGCTGAAAGAGCGTAACGTGACTGCAGGAGTTGCGGGAGGAAGAGGGTTTCAGAGAACAGAAAATGCAAGACTGATGGGTTACAGGATCGTTGGAAATTACAGAATGTCTCACCAACCTGTGAACCCCACCCCACATATCGTACAATATTACATATACCAGGGGTAGCCAACTCCAGTCCTCAAGAGCTACCAAGAGGTCAGGATTCCAGGATATCTCTGCTTCTTCGATTGAGCAACTTGTGCTGAAACAGGGATATCCTGAAAACCTGACCTGTTGGTAGCTCTTGAGGACAGGAGTTGGCTACCCCCGACCTATACCAATGATACAAACGGACTTTGCTTTGGAGGAATGTAAACTGCA